>NC_077233.1:181478113-181778113 GCF_027887165.1 Monodelphis domestica | reverse complement strand
ATCAAGAAGCTAATGAGAACCTGTATTGGGATTTGAAACCTGTACTCCAAGTCTAAAACCTTATTCACTGAACCACAATAAGAATTTTTACAAATAGAGGTAAAAAGGCCCTGTTTTTTTTAATACATATCATTTATAATTAAATTGTACATATCAGAAATTCTTGGCTTCACATGTAACACTTTTTTGTTCTATAAATATTACAATGCTTTTGTTTCTTGATGGCTCTTTTGTTCATCATTGGAAAGAATTTTTTAAGAAAAGAAACAATGCAAAAAAGAAATAAGATTGAAATGTTAAGTTGGATGGAGATTATAGAAGGACTTTACTGCTTGATTAGGAAGTTTATATTTTATTTGGTTAATAATCAGTAGGCACTGAAGCTTGTCCCCTTGGTTCAATGTGATCAGGCTTATGGACTCAGAAGATAACTCTGTCAGTCTCAGAAAGAAAAGATTAGAAGAGTAGGGAGGCAATAAGTCCAGTAAGGGAGTTCTCACAATGTTTTAGGTCAGAATTTACTAAAACCTACACTTGGGGGAAGGAAAGAAGTGGAGAAATGTGACAAATATAAGCGAGCTGAGTAGAGTCAATAGTACTTGACATATAATTAGATACAGATGAAAGACTCCATCAAAAATGATTATTATTATTTTAAAATTGCTATTTAAAAGGGATACCTTTTCATTACCCAGAAAAGATCACTTCTGTTCCGTACCAATGATGGATGCAGAGATATGACTACATCTTGTTACCTCTTTTTAATAAGTATGTTCCTTTGTACTATTAGGTTGAGATGTGCTTCCAGGCTACTATGCCAATGTCTCTGAATCCTTTCTCCGGGGCTTTTTTCCAATGAATTTTGTCATTTTGTTTCCTCTTTCATGACTGTCTTTGATAGGTCAGCACTGGCTAGAGTAAAGCCATAACTTTAGCATATGATTCTATTTAGTATTTCCACTTGGTCAGTTACTGAAGTCCAGCATTTTGGACAAAAGATAAATAGAGGCCTGGGTGAAAATGTGTCTCTTCGTGAATGTGAAACAAGCCAGTGCCAACCACCCTCTGCACATCCAGCCCTCCCCCCCACCAGCCCAAATACCTAAAGCCTTATTTCTTGTGCAATTTGTCAGTTGTGTTGGGGACCCCAAACCCTTCTGCTTGCTCTACGTAGTAAATAGGTTACATTCTTCCTGGATTTATTTAAAATCTCTTCATGATAGAGCAAATCAGGGACACTAGAGTAATGGAAACTGAATCCATTTCTAGCAACAAAAGGTACAGATAGTTGTGAAAACAACAACAATCAATAACAATATCCATTTTCACCAGCCTTGGCAGATGGCATATTTATTTGCCCTCCCAACATTTTGAATAATACCCTGTTTCTGTAAGCCCAAATGTTCAAGCTTTAGAAGCACAGAATTTTGCTGTGAAAATTAAACCTGTAAAAAAAATCAATAGAAACTTAAAATTTGAAAGAAGAAAATTAATCCAACTACCCCTCAGAATTAAAGTGGGACAATTGTGAACAGATCAATCAACAAAAAGTGTTCATTAAATATTCTCTATGAGTGAGACAACTAAGTAGTAGAGTCATTAGAATTCTGGATGTGGAATCAGGAAGATTTGAATTAAAATTCTGACCCATACTTATTAGTTGTGTGACCAAGGGCAACTCATTTAACTTATTTCAGTCTCATTTCCTAATTTGTAAAGTGAGGATAATAACAGCAGCTGCACTATAAGATTATTGTGAAAATCAGATGAAATAATGTAGTATGCTTTGTCATCCTTAAAATGCTAATGTTGGGGATAATGATATAGATATCTTAATGATTCTGATAGACAGTAAGGTGGTATAATGGATAGAGTACTCCCTAATTGGAGTTAGGAAGACCTGAGTTCAAATACAGCCTTAGATATTTATAAGCTGTATGAAACTGTGCAAGTCACTTTCCCTGTTTTTCTCATTTTCCTCATCTATAAAATTAGCTGGAGAATGATCTGTAGTATTTTCCCATGTAAATGTAGTAGTATCACTGCCAAGAAAACCCCAAAAGGCATCATGAAGAGTCACACATGACCAAAATGACTCAACAAAAACAATAACAAAATGATGATGGTGGTGATGATATAGTGGTGGTGATGGTGGTGATGGTTGTAAAAAATAGACTCGAATACAGGACTACAATCCCCATGAGCCTTTGCTCCACTTCCCCAGAATGCCTTGTAATCTCACCTGGGCCGAGATCGAGAAGGTATTTAAGCGGATTCAAAGGCTGTTGAAGGGGGCTCTTGGTTTTTTTTTTTTTTTGGACTTCCGTTTTGGAGCAGAGGTGTCTCTTCCATGATGTGAGGTTATTTTGTCTAGGCCTCTGGCCTAGGCACATGTTTCTTACTTGTATATTCTTAATCTTTAACCTTTAATAAACCTCTAAAAAATATAATACTCCTTGCAGAGAGAAACTAATTTCTACCTGCCTCAGTCTCCCCATATTCCATAAATTTTAATATTTACATGGTGATGGTGAATGCTTGGAATTCTCATAAGCATTGATGAGAAAGCAAAAATAATCTGCCCTTAAATTGCTCACTAAGAGGAGAAATAGTATATAGATAAAAAAAAAACCTATAAAAGATTCATACAGAACAGACAGAAGGTAACAGAAGAAAAGGTTCTAGCAGCTGGTGGGCCATGGAAAATCCTTCCGCATGAGGCACATCTTGAAGTGGCTCAAAAGTTGATCCACTAATTCTCATAATGTAAAACAATTTAGATTGATGATGGGTCTACTCATCCATCCCACGCCCCCAAAGACATTCTTCAGAACTTCTGGTCATTTCCTGGTTGTCATTTCCTACTTAATCTCTATGGGTAGTTTCCAATCCAACACTCAGAATATCTTCAACCTCTTTCTTCATCAGACACTTCTCAGGAACAGAGCATGTATTAGGCACGATGGGCAGTGTTTCCAGATGGCTATAACATATAACATGATTGGTCCAAAGGCCCTTTAGGAAGTTGGGGGAGTAAGATGGAGGACATCTACCATCTGTTCCTGAAGTGTCATGCCTCAAATTTCCTAATCATTATCCACTCAAACCCAGCAGGCATTGATTAGATTGGAGAGACTCAAGTAATGCACCCTCCTTCCTCCACCCACCCACACTCCCCATACTCTCAGACAGAATAGCAATATCCCCAGTCATCTGTTAGTTAGATTAGCAAACCGGGGTCAGGAAAATGTAGGGTGTTTTTGGGTTTTTTTTTTAGCTTTGTGATCATATATGATTTTTACCTTCTACTTAATAAAAAAGAAATGGGCCAAAATGTAAGTAAAGAAATGGGATTGGACATAAATATTATTCACAAAGAATGGAATGGAATCTTAATTTGAAGAGATCTCTAGAATCAATTAAATATTTCTAAAATTTGTATAATGTCAGGAATTGTGCTAAATTCTGGAGATACAAAGAAAGGCAAAAAACTTTCTTAGCTCTCAAGAAGGAACCTGTTCGCATTCATAACTGAACCAAATTCCTTCTACAATATTTTCATCATATGACTTTACTTGAAGAACATCAGCAAGAACATCAAATAGCCAATCCTAATTTGGGGTAGGACTAAGTGTGTGGATTTCCCCCCATAAACAAATCTAAATTTTCCTCTTTGTACCTTCTAGTCTTTTGCGTGGAACCAAGGGTGTGCTGATAAATATTGAGAGACAGACAGACAGAGACACAGAGAGAGGTAGAGTCAGAGCTAAAGACAGAGATATAGAAGCATAGATATATAGAAAGTAACAAAGAAACAGAGACACAGAGAAAAAGAGACAGACAGGGAAAGAAACAGACACAGATACAGGTTCAGAGACCAAGTGAGGCAGACAGAAAGACAGAGGGACAGTGTCAGAAAGAGACATTAAAAAAGACAAGAGAGATAAGATATAGCAGTTAAAAACAGAGAAACTAGGACAAAAGAGAAAATATAGAAGGTAGAGAGAGCAGTGTTTTTTTTTTTAAAAATGTCCCAATACACTCAAGAACTATGATCATCTAGGTTTTCCTATAAATTGTATAAAATTTAAACTTGCAATTATGTGTGTGTTCATGTGTGTGAACTTTCTTGTAGGGTTGCCTACTTAATACATTCAGAGCATTGGGATTCTTTATTGCAAAAAAAAAATTACCATGTAAGTAATAAAAGAGAATTTTTAGAACCACTTAGTATAAAAAGAAGAGAAGAGATCCTGGGTTATAGTCCACAAGCAGGTAGGTGATAGATAATGATCCAGAAAATGCAGAGTGGGAAGGGGATGAGACCAGTAGAAAATAGGCCAGAAGAAAGGATTTCATGAACACCTAGGAATCAAAGAGATCTAGAAAATAAAAAGTAGCCAACAGTGACAAATGCTGCAGAAATCTCAAGAAAGGTGAATACTGAGAAAAGGCCAATGGCTTTGGCATTAAACGAAGCCTTGGAGAGAGTAGTTTTAGTCAAGTGGGGGTACTAGAAGCCAGATTGAAATGGATTAAGAAGTGAGTGGAATGTGAAGAAGTGGAGGCAATAAAAAGAATACAGGGTTTCTTTCTTTTTGGTTTGGTGGTCATAATAACTTGAAAGGAGGTCAGGGTCAAGAGAAGGTTTTATTTATAGTAGAAAATATCTGGCTGTGTTTGCAGGAAGCAGGGAAAGAGCAAGAAGAAAAGAGATCTTGAAGATTAGCAAGAGATAGAAGATGATTGAAAAAGAAAACTCTCAGGGAAGATGAGAGGAAATGGAATGATCCATCCTAAAATATGGCACCCAAAAGTGAACATTATAAATGTTTCAGATGGAATCTGACAAAGGCAGAGTTTGACAAAACCATCATTGTCTTATTCCTAGTTTCTATTAGGTCTCTTTGAATGTAGTTTAAAGTGCCATTGGCTTGCTTGTCTACTTATTTCAAGTCACCGACTACTAAAAATGCCACATTTTTTTAAGATAGACTACTCATGCCCCTTGCACTATCTTTTATTTATTGATTTACTTAAGTAAAAAATAAGACTGTGTTTATCCTTATTGTTATATTTGCTCCAGTTTTCTCACCTGCTGAGATACTTTCCAATATTGATACTGTTATCCAGTGTCTTCACTTATTTATTAATTAGTCGATAAATACTTATAAAGCATTTGTTAAGTACAAGTCATTTTTTAGAAAAAAAAATCTTTACCTTCTGTGTTGGAATCAATACTGTGTATTGGCTCCAAGGCAGAAGTGGCAAGGTCTAGGCAATAGGAGTTAAGTGACTTGCCCAGGGTCACACAGCTAGAAAGTATCTGAGACCAGAATTCAATGCAGGACCTCATGTCTCTAGGCCTGGCTCTCCATCCACTGAGCCACACTTACAAGTCATTTTTTAAATAATAGTAGTCTTATTTGCTTATAGACCATCTAAACATTTGTTATGAATTTTTTACCAAGTATGTAAGTGCTTAGGTGCAGAAGTTTGAAACTGACATTGGAAAGAATTCAAATGTCAATTGAAAATGAGTCAGAAATAAAAGTAAAGCTTTTCCTAAAGCAAAACATAAATTGATGAGAAAATAGGTTTTGATTTTTCCAAAATCAATTTACAGATAGGTTTTCAAGAATAAGTTTATTGCTTAAAGTGAGACATACATGAATCAGTATTGGCAACTAACCCCAAGCTCCAAATGACAGAACTGAAAAGAAAATAGGTGGAAATTGATTTAAGATTTGCCAATGTCAAAGCATGGGAAATAATGCCCTCCAACTATCTGTTTTGCAGATAGCTTGAGTTTTAAATCCAGCATTTATGCCTGACCCATATATTCAATGTCAAGGACCACCATCAGGTCTCAGAAATCCCTACAATTTTTAAGACAACTCAATACACATACAATAATAGTGTTCTTGAAGTACACCTGGAGAGAGTCTGCCTATACCTCGACCCCAAGAAAATTTATTGGTGATACAAATATAACTCCTAACTCTTTCCCCATTGGTAAAAATGAACCAGATCCCAGAGATATCTCTTTGTGTCACCCAGAAGGGACATTCATACACTTAGACAACTTATATGTACATTCATATTTTATATGGGCATACAATTTTAGGAAGAAATATGGAACTAAAAAAGTTTCCATGCTATATTAAAATTAGAATATGTTAGAATATTAGAATATATTGGACTGTCCATTCTTTCTCCCAAATTCTTCCTGGAAATTCCCTTTGTGGTCAATATAGACAAATTAAAAATCCACCTAGAGAATTAATTTGATTTTCTTTTTCCTCTAAAAGAACATTAGATAACACTTGATAGAAAATTTTCTTTTTTTACCATAGGCATCTCATCAAAGATTTATAGCAGTCCTCAGGACTGAATATATACTATTAAGAAGGCAGAAAGGAAAGACTGTAACTATATGATCTCTAGATGGGGAATTTGGAGATTTAACTTCCAGTCTTGGCTCTAGTACTACTGTTATTGTGACAGTGGACAGTTCCCATTGATTTATAAAATATAATATTATAGTAGATGATATTCAGGGGTGAGAAGGCTCCTTCTACATTCAGAAGAGCTGGGTTTGAATCCCAACTTTCCTCCACTTGCTACCTGAAAGACAGTATTGATGAACCTTTTCTGAGTTTGAGTGTCCAGCAGGCAAATTCAAGCTATCTGTGAGCCCCCACATTATGGAAGAGAGCTGAGGAAGAAGTGCTTGCTTTGGACCACTGGACAGAAGGACAGGGCATGCAAAAATGTCCTTTGGTGCTGGGAAGAGGGGAAATGGAGCAGTTCCTCAAGCTCTGGATTTACATGCATGCCATGGCTTTGCCAGTGCTGACCTAGGGAAAGTAACTTGGCCTATCTAGACCTGACTTTCATCATTTAGAAAAATGATATGGTTAGATCTGATGGCCTCTAAGGTCACTTATAGCTCTAAATCTTTAATTTAATTTTTTAGTTTAAATTCTTTTAGTTTAAGTCCTATAAGTCAGGAGATTTTTAACCTGGGGTCTATGAAACATATTTAAAATATTTTAATAACATATTTTAACATAATTGATTTCCTTTGTAATCCTATGTACATTTTATGCATTCAAAAAGATTCTAAGAAGGAATCTATGGATTTCATTAGTTCCAAAACTGTTTATAACAAAAAAAAAGGTAAAAATTGCTATTCTAGTGTGTCATGTCTCCAGAATTTCAGTATTATATAGGATACAACTAGATTCAAAGTCAAAGGACCTGGTTTGACTCTTGGTTCTGCTCTTACTCCTTGAGTGATCCTGGATAAACCACGGCTTTTTTATACCTCTTTTTCCTCATTTAAAAAAATGAAGAGGTTGGACTAGATGACATCTAAAGCTTTTTCTAGCTCTGAAAATGTGATTCCACAGTAAGATATCCTATTCCCTCAGCATCCTCATTACCTTCCTTAAATGAAGGTTACTTCATGATTTTAGTCTGTATGAGGAAACAAGGTGGAGATGGACTAAGAAATATCCAGAGTATTTTTATTGAAGCTTTGTTGCTTGCAGTGCAGGTTCCTTGAAGGGTAACATCTGAAGCACGGGTTTAATTTACCAATCACCCTGTTATCAGACTTGAGACTGTTCGTCTTCAGCTGCCAAGGTTGTGGGCAGGACGAGATGACAGGGTCACCCTCATGTTCTAAATGAGATAATACCATTTCCAGAGGATACCACTAGGGATAAAATTACTTGGTTGTTGAAAAAGCATCCTAAGGATGCAAATCAAATTGAATAAAAATTGCTCGCACATCAGAGTAAGGAGGGGTCTTGTTCCTTCCCCTGTAAAAATTCAGGAAAGTATAAAGATGTTTTATAATTGATTTTTTAAAAGTTAGATATTTCTAAGTGTAGAAGATTTAAAAAATTCAATATTTGTCATTTTTATGAAGGGGTTCTTAACCATTTGTGTCACGGTCCCCTTTCATACTCTGGTAAAGTCTATGGACCTCATCTTAGGATAAGGTTGTTCAATGCATAAAACAAAGTATGTAAGGCTCCAAAGAAAATCACTTATGTTGAAATAAAAGCAACATTTAAAATTTGAGAGACCCCTGAGTAAGAACCCCTGCTCTAATAAGAAGCTAGAGAAGGCAAACCTATAGGAAAACATGTTTTCCTGAGGTTGGGATCCAGGCCACAGTGCACTGTGATGAGTTCATATTGAGAGAATGGCAAGGGAACAGGAGACCCTAGGGTGATTATGTATGGACTCACCCTGACAAAGGAAGGCAGGGACAGGACATTCTGGCTGTTTCTCCTAGGGGAGTTCCAATAGCAAAGCCCTTCTCACAGCTCATAGCTGGGCTTTAAAAAGGCTCACCAAAGAGCTGTCTTTTTATCATACAAAAGTTATAGATGAATTTCCATTGATCCAGGTGCTGAATTTTTCATGATATTGAATGGCGAGGCTCAAGGTTTCTCTTCTCAATTCCTTGCTTAATTAGAAGGCATTTCTCTTAATGCTGAGAAAAAGTACTCTTTGCTCTGAATCTTTGTTGTGCTAGACCATCAAGGGACTTGGCATAGTTGGGGTGTGCAGCTCTGTTTATGTGAGGAGACGAATGTCAGCCTCAGTTCCAGAGAGAGTTCTCTTCCCTCACTTAAAATGTCCCTATTTCTTCATAACACCTCTGAAATCTTCCTTTGAAGCAAATGCTGTAAGCACTATAAAGAAAAACATATCATTGCATTGGCCATACCTGAAAAGGTGTATTTCACAATCTACCTTTAGTCCACCTCCAGTCTCGTATCTCTGAAGTCGTGACTGACTGGCACTGATCCGAGTACCAAAGTCATTTAGAGATTTTTCTTTATGTTATTCCGGTCATCGTATAAACTACTCTCGTCAATGCGTAGTTTGGGCTGCATCTGTGTCGTCTCTGGTGCTCCGGGCTCGCAGGAAAGCATCTTTGGGGATATTGGGGAAGGAATAGAGGAATATATGCATGGATTAGTCTCTCTGTGTTTGATAAAATGATGCCACACAAGCCTCAGACCATCCTCCATGTTTGTGCTTCCATCTTAGAGTTTGTTCAGAAGAGGCAACTTGATGTAGTAGGAGCAATAACAAAATAGGAAAGGGAAAACCTGATATCCTGTCTTCATTACGGGCTGTATGACATGCCACTTAACTCCTCTTTGCTTCTGTTTCTCTATAAGTAAAATGGAGGTAATAATCTTTGCCCTACTTATTTAATGCCATTGCTTAGTGGCTCAAATGAGATAATAGACATTAAAGCACATTTAAAAAAAAAGTATATTAATGAAGGGGGCAGCTGAGTGCCTCAGTGGATTGAGAGCTAGGGCCAGAGATGGGAGATCCTGAGTTAAAATCTGACCTCAGATACTTCCTAGCTGTGTGACCCTGGGCAAGTCACTTGACCCCTATTGCCTAGCCCTTACCACTCTTCTGCCTTGGAGCCAAAACACAGTATTGACTCCAAGATGGAAGGTAAGGGTTAAAAAAAAAAGCACAGGTCTAGGAGGAAAAAAAAAGAAAAAACAAAAGAACTGAAATTGGCCTTTCTGAAACTTCTACACTTTGTTTATAGATCTTTACTCTAAGATAAAGTAAATCATAATCGAGTCCTTCCTTCTTCCACATGTCAGCCTACGACATATTCCTAGTCACACATAGTCCTAGTTCCTTCAGCAAATATTTGGCATGTTATCAGTGCCCTTCTCTATTCTGATTATCTTAATATGGATGCTCTCCTACTCACTGATTCCTTTCCTAGAAGGAAAAACAGAATATTTCAGATGTGGCAAGACCTGGACAGAATACAGCAGGTCTACTTCCTACCTAGTTATAGACATTAGCCTCTCTTAATGCAGCCAAAGAATGCACTAGTTTGTGTTTTGTTTTGCTTTGTTTTTTAAGGATTTGGGGGAGAGTTAAAATACTGTTGACGCACATTGAGTTTGCAGTCCACTAAATCCTCTCTAGATTTTTTTCTGATGCACATTGTGGGAAATAGATCCCTCATCTTATTCTTTCAAAAAAGATCATTTGAATCCACTTGTAAAACTTGCTAGTTATCACCATAAGATTTTGTCTTGCTAGACTTAGCCCAATGGTCTCACCTGGCAAGATCTCCTTGACCCCTTTATTCAACATCATAACTATTCCTTCCAATTGAGGTTACCTGGGAATTTGATCATCATCTATGCCTTTAGGTTTATGATTGAAAATTGACTTTAAAATGTTGAACAGAACAAGGCCAGTGAAAGAACCTGGAGGAAACCATCAGAATCCTTCTTTTAGTTTGATCATCTCTTCTGCAGGCATCTTGTATATGGTATACATGCATTTGCCTCCTCTCTAAGTTCTCTGAAGGCAGAGGATGTTTTTGCCTTTAGTCCTCAGCATTTAGCACTGTACTTGGCACATAGTACTACTCTTCATAAATGCTTATAGATTGGTTAGTTCCATATTAATAGCAATTGGCTATAAAATAGCTATTACTTGAGTCCTATTATTGAATCTTTTATAAGTGTTCTACACTATGCTGTTGTATAAACCAGATCTCTCTATCTTGTCAATAAAGATAGAATGAAACTTTACAAATGAATTTACTGAACTTTGGGCAAATTATAACTACATCACTTTCTTGATTCCCTTCTAATACCATAAAAACAATTTGGCATAACTATTGATTAAGCTTTTCTTTCTGTGATTTCAACTTCTTTCTCTAAATCAGAGATCAGCAAACTATGACCTACAGGCCAAATCCAGCCCCATATCTGTTTTGTGCCTAAGCTAAGAACTATTTTTACATGTTGTATGCAGTTTTTTTAAATTTTAAAGCAAAAAACAAAATTTAGATCCATAGAAAAATAGACTATGAACAAAATTATGACTATTATACTTTGCTAACCCCCACTCTAAACAACTACTGACTATCCTTTTAATAATAAATTCTCACATTTTTGCCATAAAAAATCAAGGTCAGTAGCCTGTGTTTGGTATATTTTACTCTCTTTTTCAAAAATTACAGTGTTTACCTTTCTTCAGTTCTGTGATTCTCCAATTCACTATAATCTTTCTGAAATTACTGAGTTGTTAGAAATGATGCATGAGAGTTTTTTTTCTTTCAATATTGTAATATGTACTTTATTCTTGGCAACTTGAATCCATCAAGTATCGAAGAGCTTTAAAAATATTTTTCTTTTCATCATGTGCTTCATCTTCCTAGTAGTCTTACTGATTCTGTCATTTCTTGTCCTTGGCCGAGAAGCAACAATTGATGTAAGACTCAAGTCATCCACATTCTATTCATTGACTATTATTGTCAACCCTCCCCCACCATGAGCAAAGTCCTATCCTATATGTAATTCACCGCTTCCTTCATCTTCAATAGACCTAACAGTAACAACTGTTTTAGCTGAACTCTAGTACAATTATTGATATTTCTTTTTTTTTCCTTCCTATTTGCTAAACATCTTATTCTGGATTTTCCCTTCTGTTTGGAAGAATCTTTCTGGTTAACCTCAGATGGAGTACAATTCCTTTGCTACCCATTTATTTAAGTGTGTTACAGGAGCTATCGTTTCAACATTAATGTTATCACCACCACCACCACCATCATGATGATATGTTATCATTTATAATACATCATCTACTGTATTCTAAAGGATCTCCTTGAGTTTCAGTCCCAGGTAACCAGGTGCCTCTTAGACATTAGGCAAAATCCATGATCATGAAATATTTCAAACTCAACTTGTACAGGACAAGAATTCATCACCTTTATCCACAAACCTATGCTTCTTCCAAACTTTCATATTTCTATTGGAGATATCACCTTTCTTCTGATCTTTCAGGTTTTTAAACATGACATTATCTGGAACTATTCATTCATTCTCACCCCATATATCCCATAAGTTGTCAGATTTTTTCTGTTTGTACATCCATCAAATCTTAGGGTTCCTACCTCTTATCTCCAATAATGTAGCTACAAAAAACTTAGTTCAGGATGTCTTTTTATTTTGTCTAGATTACTACAACAGCCATTTAAGTGGTTTTCATGCTTCATCTTTCTTGTTTTCATTTCATCTTTCACATTACTACCAATCTTCAATTTTCCTTAAGCACAGATACTAATATGTCACTGCCCCACTCCATCAATCCTAGTGGTTCCCTATTGCCTCTAAGATAAAATGCAAACTCTCCTTTTTAATGTTTAAAGCCTTTCACATCCTGGTCCCCAACTAGAATTTTAAACTTATACCTTACTGCCCTCATGGTATTCCTCAAAACAGATAAACTATTCTCTCTGTACTTCATATTTTACACTTTGTCTCCTAACTGTGGTTTTGCACCCTGTCCCTGGAATGCCTCCTCACTCTTGCCTCCTAGAATCTTCTCTTCCTTTAAGATACAGCTCAAACACCACCTTCTTTTTGGAATATCTTATTCCTTCAACTGTGAGTGCCTTCTCTCTCAGATTATTTTGTATTTAACTTTTTCATATTTCTTCTTTTTATATCATCCCATATACACCTGTATCTCCTGGTTGTCTTCCTTAGTAGAATACAAGTTCCTTGTTAGCAAGGATTGGGCATCTCCTAAATTTGTATTCCAATGTCTAAGAAAATGTCTGGCACACATTGTTTAATAAATGTTTGTTGATTGATTGATAGATAGAGGCAACTTGGTTGTTCAATGAATAGATCACTGAGCAATACAAATATCAGCTTTTAGATATAAATATTTAACACAGTGGATCTGATTGATGATTCTGGAATTAGGAAGACCCATGTTCAAATTCTGTTACAGATAGTAAGGCATTGTATGACCTTTTTCACTTAACCTATATCAGCTTTAGTTTCCTTATCAATAAAATGAAGATGCCAGTAACACTTATCTTACTAGATTTTATAAAGATCAAGTGAGATAATATTTGTAAAGGTCTCTAAAAGCCCGAAGGAATTTATAAATGTTACTATTGTCATACTCATCCTCCCTATCATCATTATTGATCTTAAGTCATAGTTAGATAGGATTCCTATACTCAAGGTACATACAGTCTATATAGACCCATACCTCAGAGTAGTATAATGGATATTCAGCACTTTCCTATATCATAGCAGTAAATGGGGGAAAAAATGGGTGTTGTCTTTGAGACTGTGCTAAGTTACTGACTACCTACATGACCTTGGCCAATACATTGTAGGCTTGAGATTTTTCATCTGTAAATAGAGGGATGAATTAGATTATTTCTAATGTTCCTCCAAGCTTTAAAATTCTACCATTTCTCTTGGCATGTTTTTTTTTGAAGCTCCAGATGTGATTGTGCTAATATAGAAACTTCCTCTACAAATGCAAATGCCCAATTTTTTCTGTAGCTTCTACTCTTAGTAAAGACACAAAGACTCTTCTTTATACATTCAAATACAACCTCAGAATCTCCCTGGATGTATGACTCTGGGCAAGTTACTTAACCCTATTTGCCTCAGTTTCCTCATCTGTAAAATGAGCTGGAGAAGGAAATGAGAAACCACTCCACGATTTGTGCCAAGAAAACCCCAAATGGGGTTACTGAGAGTTCAGATATGAATGAAAATGACTAAACAACTTCTTTAATCCAAGGCTGGCAATCTAGCCATCATTATATTTACCTTAATTATATATTGATGCATTGAGTTAGAATCTCTCTGTGTAGTTTTTTTCCTAGTTATATGTTTAGAACCAGTGGGGCCTCCCTTTTAGTACATTTGAATCTGATCTAACTCTTTCCCGACAGAGGGATCACAGAAGTACCAACGTGGAGCTGAAAGATCCTTCAGGGGCTATTATAGTCCAAACCTCTCATTTTACAAATGAGGAAGTAAAGGCCCAAAGAACTGTGTTTTTTGGTCATTAATTATATCTTTTATTATATGACGCCAATGGACAACAGGGCTAGACCAAATAAATAAACAGTAAATGTTTATTGTACATCCTGAGACACTGATGCTAGTAGAATCTGGAGTCAGAGGACCCCCAAGGAGCTTTGTAAAACTCTTAGCACAGTGCCTGGCACAGAGAAGATGTTTAATAAATGCTTATTCCCTCTCTCCACCTCCATTACTTGAATGACATGCTTAAGTTCATATGGGTAGTAACAGGCAGAAGCAAAATTCAAACTTAGGTCCTTTAACTCAAGAGTTGAATGCTCAACCCACTCTGCTTTATTATTTGGGTCACTCATAGAATGGCCTTCTCCAACAGCAGAGGCTGTCGAGTATTTTAATCTTTGGGGGACTTCTAGTACACATTGCCAGGAATGAAGTCCCCAGACTCATTCGTCACATAGATTTTTATTGTATTATTTGTTCAGTGTACACAGGGAAAACATTTGATAGGGTCACTTGAATCATGATGGCTATATTCCTAACATTTTGGGGCTCCCTTTTCCCATATATCTTTGACAGGCTAAAAAAATGTAGTCAGGAATTATCAGAGTTGTTTGTTCATTTTTCAGGATTGGTTTAGCTAGAGGCCCCACTAACCCCCTCCCCCTGCCTGCCATACAAACACTCAAAGGGCTCTGATTTTATTAACTCATCAGAACAAGTCAGTGTAAAAGGAAGGCGTCTTGTTGAAGGCCCCTTGAATGTTAATGAATGAATAATTAACTTTAACTATATAATTAGCCTTTAAATGCATTGAGACCCCCAGAGAGAGACCTAAAACATGCATAAGAACATGATGAGTGGAAAGGAAAATTATGAGCAGGTAATGTGTAGTAACTGATCACCCAAGCTGTACAAAATCCTGCCATGTGATGCGGGGATTTGGGGCGGGAAGGCTTTCTAATTTGGAACCCTGAAGACTTGGAATGAGAGAAAGCACCATTTTGCAGAAAGAGTCTGCCTTATATTGTCTCTCTGGAGGTTTTAGGAGCAGAGGACATTTCCTTATTTTTAATCATTTAGGAAGTATAATGGAATAGTGGAGAATATGCTAGAGATTTAGTAATTAGTGGACCTGGGTTCGGATCCCAGCTCTGTCATCTGTGAAACCCTGGGGAAGTCACTTTAGTTCTCTGGGCCTCAGTTTATCTCTTAAATGGGGGAGGGGCAGTTGGATGAATGACTTCTAAGGCCCCTTCCACCTCTCAGCCCATGATATGATGAATCCTGTAATTTCTCTTAAGATCAGTAGTGACAAGAAGAAGTAATCCGAGATCTTGTTCACATCTGCGTATCTCCCACCCTCAAAGATGAGCAATGTGTGTTTGCTCATTGGTATATCCTCCATCAAGCCTGGGAATCTGATCTCCAGTTTTGTTCCAAAAATCAGAAAGGAGTTTCATGTAACCAGGGATATTTAGAAAGTTTTCAGAAGGACGGGAGGAAGCCCTTTGAAGAGAGAAAATTGGGAACCAGTGACCCTAGGCCAAGTTTGTGACAAGATCTTTGATGGGATCTTGGGTTTCTCTGGCTTTGAAATTAGGCCTCACCTGTGCTGGTGGGTGAAGTCACTCAGGCTGTGACAGCTGAGCTCAGCTCAAGCTGATGACCTCATGTGGAGTGCAGACAGAGAAATAAAAGCTTAGACAGGAATAGCTTCCTTCCTAATAGTAGGAGAAAATGGGTCCAGGCAAAGAAAGATAACCGGGGGGCCTCGATTAGTAAGTCCTCTTGGTTGTGACTGACTGTGCATTAGTTCAAAGTGGCTCTTTCCCCTAGTGCCTACATTTAATCTTCTTTTTGTTCCCAATCCCATTCCTGCCAATTACAGAGCCACAGCCTCATACATCTCCGTGTCACAGGCAATCACTGCTGAAAAACCCCTAAATGTTTTGGTTCAAATTGGGCATCTGGTGGCAGGAGGCTTCTCTCTTCTTTGTCAGAGTTGCAGTAATAAGCCTAAAAGTCTACTGAAGGAGTGCTGTGTTTGCTTACACTGAATAAATAAATTCTGTATCTCTCCAGTAGATTGTAAGTTCCCTGAAGGCAGGGACAATTTTTCATATTTCCTTTCTCTCCCCAGAGCTTGGACAAGGTTCTGTTCACACTAAATGCTCAATAAATACTTGAGCAATGGAATTGAATTATATTAGAGAAATGGGAGGTAAGATGAGTAAGGAATAAATCTAAGTCATCTAGAAATAGAGGAAGATATGATGATTAAAGAGGAGGCAATATGTATGAATTATCTTACAGATTACTTGAGATCGTAAAATAAATTAAGACCTCATTGGGGGAGTATAATTTAGTCAGAAATGGATCAGCCTGGCCTTTCCAAGATTTCAATCTTATTGAAGACTCAGAAAGATAACCAGAAAGAAAGATAACTTAGCTCTTTTATTCAATTGTTTATCCTTTGACAAAGGCTGAGAGATACATGAACAAAAAGAAATTATAGGATATTAAACCTTGGAGAAATCTTAGTGATCTTCTAGAATAGATACTTTAACCTGGTCTCCATAGTGAATCTCTGAAATTGGATGGGGAAACAGGTATCTCTATTTTCAATGACCCCTAGCTAAAAATTTAACATTTTTATCAGTTATGAATGTAAATGGAAAACCATTATTTAGAGAGAGATCATAAAGTTTTACCAGATTGCAAAATGGGTTCATGATGCAAAAAAAGTTAAAAAGCTCCAACTGAGAGACCAATTCTGTTAATTCTGTTGTTGTTTGGTCATTTCAGTTATGCCCTACTCTTTGTGACCCCATTTGGAATTTTCTTGGCAAAGATACTACTGAGTGGTTTTCCATTTCCTTCTCCAGTTCATTTTTACAGATGAGGAAACTGAGGCAAACAGGGTTAAGTGAGTTTCCCAGGATCACACAGCTGGTAAGTGTCTGAGGCCAGTTTTGAACCCAGGAAAAAGAATCTTCCTGATTCTAGAGCCACTGCTCTAGACCTACTGCACCATCTAGTTACCAAGGAACAAAGGTCCAAAGGGTTAAAACTACTTGCCTATGTACATTTTCCCATATGAGGAGATGTTAAAATTTTAGGAATGTCTCCTACTCTTTATTTGAAGAGGCAACACTCTATAAAGAAAAGGACACGAGGGTGGGCATCAGAAGACTCAGACTCTCCTCCTAACCATATGACTAAGTTACTATGTAATATTGTTCAAGAGTCATTACTACCATAAGCCTCAGTTTCTCCTTTAGTCAAATGAAGATTTTGGCCTAAATGGACTTTCCAGTTCTATATGAGTGCGCAGTGAAATGGTGATATGATCACACTGCTTTTGTAATAAATATGCCAGAATCAAATCATACACATGCTTATCATTGTCATGTTTAGAGTCTCATCTTGAGAGACAGTACATTTATTATAATACTGCTACCATTATTTAAAACAGTCTGGATGCTTCTTTGGGGAAAACTACTATCAGAGTGGGTTTATTAAGGAACTCAAGAAAGTCCTGTTTTATTTTAGCTGTGTATCATTAATCAGTTAATAATTAATAATAATCAGCTAATAATAATTAATCAGTTAATTCATGATCCTGAACCCTGTTCCTCAGCACATTTACCAAACTTCACTCCAAAAAACTCTGATGTTTTCTAAAACTTAAACCCTCCCTCAGCGAATGAAGATTTGACAACACTTAGGATATTAAAAAATGAGCTATAGGTTACAAAGAATTTGAATTTAAATCCAGAATCTGGAATGTACTTCCCATGTGGCTTTAGGCAAGTCATTTAAATTTTCTTGGCCTTGATTTATCCTTCTGAAAAATGAGAGATAGGAAGGAAGAGAGAAAAGCATTCAGAAGATCTAAATTTTAATCATACTTCTTATGCTTAGGTGGGTGACCTTTCCTCCACCCCAAGGCCTTTATGGCTGCATTTTACTTAGGTGATGAGCAAGTGATATCAATAATCTGAATCCTTAGTCTCCTGAGCCAACTGAGTCTTGAGGAATTATTCAATACTGTTTTAGGAGAGAAATAACCCGTTTGGGGGGAGAGGATAAGATATTGTTTCTATCACAACCTCTGGATTTCTCTTCAGTTCTAGATCCATGATACAATGGTTATCCAACATCTGAGGTCCCATGAAGTTCTAAATCCAGGACCCTATGAGACTCTGGTCCTGTGAACTCTTATGAAATGTCCAGAATAGGACCTTTCCCAAAATCAAACTACAAATATGTTCAGGTCAATAAAAACATCAATTAAATAACCACACAGCCTTCCAAAGGAACTCATTTAAAGGGATCAATATTCATTTGAATGAATAAAGCATTTCTTTAAAGTCTTAGCTTGTAGGCACAGATAATCCATTATCATTTGGTAGGCTCAGAAAAACTGAGGTGAATAGCTCTGTAATATCCCATAAGTACTCCTCTTGTTTCATCTCTGTTATCATCTATAAAGAATGGTGTTATCAAAGAGAGCCCAGTTGGGCAAGTTGAGTCTGGGAGTGCCATCCCTAATCTGATGTATGAGTATTATGATTAACTTGCCTATCTAATAGCATAAGTATAATTTTTTGAACCAGAAATGACTGTTCCCTCTTCCTTAGCCTTGTTGGTTTGGCTTTTTTTTTTTTATTAACATTCACATATTTCTTAGGAAAACTTCTCAATCTTCCTGTTCCTCTGGCTGATAATCAACTGAAGATGGGTTAACAGGGAACTATGTTCTGATTTGCAAAAGTTTATATTAGTGCTGAAGACATCAAATTCAACTGCTAGTTTAATCCAGCACCCATTTTCAGATATTCATTACAAAAGTTTATTTTTTATTCTGCCAGATTCCATTATTCTGGATAGCTCAATAGGCAGGGGGAAAAGGTTTAAGATACTGAATCGATACCTAAAACATGTATTAAATACTTACCACATAATACAAATGCAAACAAATAAAAAAGTCTCTGCCTTAAAGGAGTTTATGTTCTAATAGGGAAAAAACAGTACATAATTGGGACCTGGAAAAACTGGAAAATGAGATTTCGAAAAGGGTAAAGAAAGCTGATAAAGAATGGAATGAATATAGGTAGGGCATTTCTTGAAGGGAATCATCAGTCAGGAGTGTTGTCCTCAGGGCAGAGATATTTCCAAAGAGGGGAGACTGAGAGCAAATATTTGGCTCACATCTTTGTTAAAAAAAAGTGGGAGGAGGCCTTTGGCTGATCCCCTTTCCTCATGTATATGCTATTAATATTTTTTTGAAATATTAAAATTATGGAATTCAAAATTCAGTTTAGGGATAGTCTAAACTTCTAATTTTACAGATGAAAAAATTAAGATGTTAGAAATGTTGTGGCCTGCCTAAAGTCACACACTAAGTTAGTAGTTACAGAGCCCAGACATCAGAAGAATTCACATCTCCAAGCTCCAAATCCAAGGTGCTTTCCATTGAAACGCATGTTTTTGCCTTCTTAAAACATTGTCTTTTACCACATTGATCATAGAGGTATAGTTATAAAGGAATATTTGTCCCGGCCTTCTTTGGTCCTAGATCATTATTATGCCCTTTAGAAGTCCAGTCCCATCTGATTACCAACCACAAATAACCCCTCCTTTCCATTTTTCTGAATTGCTTTCATACCACCCATGATTATGAATAGTCCTGAATGATCCATTTCTTAGTTTGTGCCACATCTTCTAGGACTTTAGGACCAGTTCATCTTGAATTTCCAGAAAAATAAAAAGGGTATAACTATAACCTTTCCAAAGAGAATATCTTTGCAAATATTTCACACATAATGTAGTATTCTCTGCTATCTCTCCTCCTCTTCTATTATTCAATCTTTATTGTTTTTTATTATCAAAGGGTGGAGGGAAAACACTGACAGAGAAAGAACTGGGAAATCAAATGACTTTGACTTTGTTTCCCTTAAATCTTTTAAATGCTTCTCATTTAGTTCCCTCCTCCCCTCTCCCCACATTCTCCTCCATCTAATTATATATTTATTTTGATTTCATTTTCTGAAATAGAAGTCATTCACTGCTATTTTGATTGTTAAAGACATGCATTTAACAAGCCAGCAGACTAGGCTATTTACTAGTTTGAATATGTGAATCTTTTATGTCTTTATTTAGCTGCCTTTTGTAAGTTGGAAAGCAAAGACTCTGGCTTCTATCTTCCCATTAAAAATAGATCCTTTCATGACTAGGGGATTCAGAGCCTGTGAGTCATCATCTCCAGTATCAAAGACTTAGGATGACACTCAATAGGGACCCAGCATCAAGGACCAGAGATGGCAGCCTTGTGGTTCATGTTCTCAATGTGTTCCCTTTTCATTTCAGGAAGCTGGACGCTTTCATCTATGATGCTGCAGTGCTGAATTACAAGGCTGGGAGAGATGAAGGCTGTAAATTGGTGACAATTGGGAGTGGCTATATCTTTGCTACCACTGGGTATGGTATCGCCCTCCAGAAAGGATCCCCATGGAAGAGGCAGATTGACCTGGCCCTTCTTCAGTTTGTTGGTGATGGTATGGACTGGGCTATATTTTCTTTTGTTGTATTATTCTTTGAGTACTTTAGCTGTTTTTAATTGACTTCCTAGTGAGTCTCTGCAGGTTTAAATAGGATGTCTTTTTCCCCCCCAAAGCCTGAGTACAATGGTGTAGCAGAAAGATTCCTAAATTGGAAATGAGAAGATCTTAATCTTAGTCCAGGCTCTGCCACTAACTATCATTTGAATAATTGTTTCCCCTCTCTGAGCTTCAGTTTCCACATTTGTAAAATAAGAGCTACCAATTATATAATCTCTAAGGTCTCTTCCTTCTCAAGAATTCTTGAATAATACTCTAGGATATGTCTCCCCTCTCTCCTCCTTTGGATCATTTTAGAGATTCCTTCCATGGCTTGAAGATCTCCAATATGGCTCTGAGTGTCTCTGAAATGGTTTTTAGTTCAATCTAGCAGCAAAGCCTAAATAAATATCTTATGCCCTGCAGTTGAGCTGCTTGGATAAGTCTTTTCAACATCTCCTTCTACCTCTACATACCAGATATATGCATTAAGTTTTCATGGTAGAAACTAAAAATATTTAATCTACAAATTAGACAATGTACTTAACTAGTGATCTTAAGTTTCTTGCCTTGAAAAGATTCTTCAAAGTGTGTCTAGAAGCACCTAATGTCCTGGTCTATTCATGACTTCCCATCATTCCCCTACATCAAATTCCAAGTCATCCTTCTTGGTTGACTACTGGGCAAGTCCATCTCACTAAAATCCTTAAGCTTTTCTCCCTATGAAAGCTGATAAGAGAGATGTTTGACTTTCCAGAATCTTTGTGGACCAAAATGAATAAGGAAGAATAATTAATCCCATCTTTCAGAAGGTCTCTGCCCAGATGCATCAGAATGAAATCATTCAATTCCTAAAGACTTTAAGTGAAGAAGATTCCATAGGTAACTTCCACACTGAACAAGTAACATCTAATGTCCTCAGAAATATGTCAACTAAAGCCTTACGGTTGTTCAGCAGAAAAATAGCAGTGCATTATGGAAAAGAAGGAAGGTGAGAAGTACAAGGGTTGAGAAAGGTCAAAATTTGGTTCACTATAGTCACAGACATGGAAAGCAAGGGTATTCTATTGCTTTTGTCCAAATAGGTGCTTTCTGCCTGTGCGTCAGAGAATGAGGTTTATAGTTTCCTAGTGGGAGGTGATGTCTTCTTGGCTCCACATGTGGAAATCAGCTGGAGACAGGCACACAGGAAAGGAAATGATGTTGGTACAGGGGGCGTCTTAAGATAATCTTCTCAGAAAGCTGTGTCCAATTCTGAATGTCTCCCTAGGAGTAAATACATGAATTAACGCAGCTGCATAAATATTTCACTTATCTTATGCGGCTTCTGCAGGATTAATTATGCTCTAAAATTAGACCTGCTAAGGAGCAAAATGCCGAGCAGTAGCTAATTATTATTCATCTTCTAGAATGGAATGTTTAGCTCTTGTTATAGAGTAGCTTCATCGGACGATTATGAGTCTAATGAGTGTCAAAAGCAAAAAAAAAAAGATTCCTAATGAGTTGTGTAAATATAACCTTTTGAGTGGAGCATTTATCTAATGGGAAAACCTCTTACATGAAGCCTGCCAGGCATCTAATATGTGGTATAGGTTGTCATGTCTTGGTGAGCATTACTAAGAACATTCCTTACGTCAAGATGCCACTTTCCTTTTCCTTCCATCAACACTTATAGCTCTGTCATATTTTAGATAGTGGGAAATATCATTGCATTCTTGTAAAGCTCTTACAAATCAAGAGAAGCCACCAAGTATTTATTGAGCCTTCTATGTGTTCCTCATCAAGACTTATAGAGTACTATGTGTTGGGCATTGTGCTTGGTGTAAGAGAAAGAATTATATAAGATGAGGCTTCCAGAATAGATGAGAAGTCAGAATCGACACACACAGTAAAAATAAAAATAGCAATATAGTTCTTGCTATTGTGGAATGAGAAGTATGAGAAGTATTCCTGACCTTTGAGAAGCTTGAAGTCTTGGTGAGGAGACCAGTTTTTTATATATACATATTTCAAAAATTCTGCTGAATAGATAGTAAACATAGCTAAAGTTACAGAAAAGAGAGATCAGTGTGACCTTGGTTTGCCAAAGAAGTTGATACAAAGGAGATGAGCCTGAAACTTAGGCTTAAACAAGGGATGACAGGCTCAAGAGGGGATACTTGCTTTGGATTGCAATAGTTATGACCTCTAAAGTTTCTTTCAACATGAAAAGTATATAATTTAGCCCTACTTTGGACCCCGGGTTTGTGGGAATGGCAAAGAGAAAGGAGGAAGGGTTTTCATTGTGAATTAAACACAAGTATGAATACGGCTGGTATAGAGAAAAGGAAAAGACCTGTTTGCCTAAAGTAAAGCATCCAAATTGGAATACAGTGAAAGATAAGTTTAATTAGGGTTAGACAATGCCTAGTGATAAAATGAAGGATAAAAAAAAATAAGCAGACCATAGTTTCATAGACTAGTTGTCAGAGCAGTCAGAGGTAGCCTCTTACACTGCTGACCTACCTGCATTCTCCTTTCTTGCTCCTTACCCTATTCATGTTCAGAGAACTCTTTGGTTTTTAGACTTAAAAGCAGTATTTTAGTGGTATGAGGTATAATGGATCACTCCCATCTCCCTTGACCTACTTCACCATACAGGACCCTCAACTTTGTTCTTTAAAAAAAAGTCCAAGCTTTTGCTGATTGAAAGGGACTAGATGATTTATATTGGTCTTATTAAAGAACTGGAGCCCCACTGTTTTTTCTAATACTTCCTCTATACATGTTGGCCCATGAAAATTATGACCAGAGTGCTCATAGGGATGAGGTGGTGGGAATTAATGGTGGCCTGGGCCTGCTATTCCCTGCATGGGTCAAGATTTGAATTTTGAATTTTATTTGTTGGCCATCCATTTCAAAGAAGAATGTCCAATAATTTCTGGGGGATGATGGAACTCATGGTGTCCAAAAGGAAATGTTACTGTGATTTCTGATTCTTTCTCTGTATGTCTAATCAGGTATCACATAAATTGTTCTGGGTCACTGGAAGATTTTCTAATATCTTTGGTATTGACATTTTCCTTCATCCCAATTTTGTTTCCTAATACAAATATATAATTCCATCTTCCCAGGATACTATTGTTTTCACTCAGTTTTGTGGGATTTGTGACAAAGTCATTTTCTCATAAGAGAAGTAGTCATGTAATTCCATTTCTGTGTTCAGTATCACCCATGGAAATCTGAAATTCTGTTCAAAAGGGAATTAACTATTGGAAAAAGCAAAATAACCAGTGTGAGGAGATTTGAAAGGACTCCCTTTGCTAGAATACTATTTTCATCCTCTTGAAAGTCCTAACTAACCTAATAGTCAGAAAGAAAGAGAGAAAGAAAGAGAGAGAGAGAGAAAGAAAAAGGAAGGATGGAAGAGAAAGAAAGAAAGAAAGAAAGAAAGAAAGAAAGAAAGAAAGAAAGAAAGAAAGAAAGAAAGAAAGAAAGAAAGAAAGAAAGAAAGAAAGAAAGAAAGAAAGAAAGAAAGAAAGAAAGAAAGAAAGAAAGAAAGAAAGAAAGAAAGAAAGAAAGAAAGAAAGAAAGAATAGGGAAGAAATGGTGGGAAGTGGGGAGGACTAGAAATAAACTTTGCTGACTTCACATCTTTGTCAAAGGCCCTGGTCCTGGCCATGGCCTCACAATAAAGCATTTCCCCTTAGGCTGATTCCTATTCATGCAAAATCCAAATATTTCTGCTTCATTGAATCTTCCAAACAAAGTCCTCTGGGAAGCTAACTAGCATGCTTTAAAAAAAAAAAAAACCCTCTGCTATTTTTTTTTCCTTTTCCAAATAAAGTTTTTCCTTTGTCTTTTTTATCTCCAGGGATCAACTCTGTCTCCTGTGAGTAAACCTTACCTGTGTTTTGTCACCTGGTATATTCTTTCTTATGATTTTAAGATCATAAATCTAGAGTTTAAAGAGACCTTAGGATCTCTCATCCCCCTTTTATTTTGCTGAGCCTTAGAGTGCTTAAATGACTTGTCCAGGGTCACACACAGGTGGTACGTGGCAGTCAGGATTTGAACCTAGGTTCTCTAATGCCAAATCCAATACCCTTTCCACTATATACCACTGTCTCCCATATGTTCATGTGATAGATATTCTACTTTAATTTGAATCTATTTTCTCTTATGAGTATGATGGTAGGCATTCTTATAGATCCATTGACTTTTAGAAACAGAATTCATCTTAGAGACTATCTAAGTCCAACTCCTCTTGTTGTATAGGTAGAAAATCAGAGTTCACACAGATGGGACTTCCTCGAGACCACAAAGTTCATTAGTGGCAGAGCTAGAACTAAAACCCGTATTTCTTATCTCTTCCTTCCATTTCATTTCTACTTGATATATGAAAGACAGGCTAGGGAAAAGGCTACTTATTGTTCTCCATCATTCATCCACCTCCCCATCCTGTTATCACTTTTAACTTTTTCTATATGTCATGGACCCCGTTAGTAGTCCAGTGGAGCCCATAGATTCCTTCTCAAAACTATACTTTTAAATGTATAAAATAAAATGTATGGGGCTACAAAGCAAACTAATTATATTTGAAATTTAATTATCAAAATGTTGTTGAAAACAAATTCACAGATCCAGGTAAAGGATGCCTAAAGAGGGTTCTTTGTTATCAGTGTTTTCTCTAAAAAGGGATGATGGGAAGCATGGCCAGGGAGGTGGATCCATGGCTGAAGCTGCAGGTGATCTTACCACTGCTACATGTGAACCGAGATAAATCTTTCTGTTCTGGCAACATAGGCTGTCCACGTTTAAGAGGAAGAAGAAAAGAAACTGACACGCAAGTTCCGTTCCCCTTAGAGCCAGCCCCCTTTTTGTATGCGTACTCTGTATTTCCCTGTGAGCTTGTTGAGCATTTCCCAAGTCAGGGTTGTTTTCCTCGGCCGTGCTGGGAGTGGTGGGCACAGTGCTGTTGTTTCCATGTATCGTACCCTCTTTAAGCAGTGACTGGGAAAGGATGTGACCAGGGAGTGAGTGTGTGGGTGGCAGCCTAAATGGAGAAGAGCAAGTGAGAACATGAGGTTGAAATTCGTGCTTCACACTGCTGGGTTTTGACCCAGGGGTCAGGCAGTTGGTTTGTAGATAAAGAGTGTTCGGCTGTGCTCATCATTCTAGAGACTCAATAAGCAGTCATGTGTTTCTACAAAGACAAGCTGTCAGAGAGAGGAGTGCAGGGTGAGAGGCTCTAGGATGTAGGATTCATGTGTGAGTGTGTTTTTGTATGTGTGAGTAAAACAGAGAGACAGAGAGAGAGAAGGAGAAAGACAGACAGACAGGAAGAGAGGAAGAGAAGGGGGAAGGGGAAAGAGAGACAGACAGGGACAGAGACAGACAGACGGAGAGAGAGAGAGGGAGAGAGAGAGAGAGAGAGAGAGAGAGAGAGAGAGAGAGAGAGAGAGAGAGAGAGAGAGAGAGAGAGAGAGAGAGATCATTGAATCCCTCTTCAAGTCACAGATCAGAGGCATTTCCTGATCTTCTCCCCCACCCTATACCCCTTCATCCCTAATTATTAAAAATATTTCCCTCTTGAAATGTCATTCTATTCACATTCTTTTGTACTGGATGTGTCAGGTTTCCTGCCAAACCCCAAGAAAAACGGTAAGATACTCAAGGACAGGGCCTGGTTTTCATTCTGTCTTTGAATCGTGTGCCTAGCACCTTGTCCTATATTAAGTAGCAATTAGTACATCTTGCTATATTGGGTTAGATTGTGGAGTATTCCGTTCAGGAAGAATGCTTCACCTATGCGATGAAAACACGAAGTTGGTACTTGAAACAAAAAGCAAGCAAACAAAAAGCTACTTGCATCCATTGAAAAAGTAGACATTAACCAAGTTTCCAAATGAAATTGATAAAGTTTAAGGACAAATGAGTTCCCCTCAGCTGGTGCTCAGGCAGCTATTGCTGAGAGCGAACCACTCACTTAGAAGCTGACTCACTGAGGAGCTGCTATTTTGTGGGTTCTCTAATCTTTGGTTCCTGCCGACATCCCCTGTGAAGGGCTCTTCGTGACACCGGGCCTCACTCATGTCCTTAAATGACTCAAGATCACCCTGCTGTACTTGGCTGTCTGGGCCCATTTCAGGTGATAAACAATATAATGAGGGTGTGGAACAAGGGGGAGCTGGAAATACAACATTTTGACAATGCCCTCTCAGATCATAAAACAAGAATACTTTGGAGGGATAAGAGTTAGAATGAAATGTCAATGAGTCACATAACTGTCAAAATTTGTAGAAAGCTATGACTAGAGCCCCTAGAAACTTTGCTTTGGACCCTTACCCACTCCTAAAAAACAGGCCACTCTCTCTCTGAGTTCCAGAGCTCTCTTCTCCTTTTCTGTTGTTCAGTCATTTCCAAATCTTTGTGACCCCATTTTGGTGTTATCTTGGCATTCCTCTCATTCGCCTGTCTTCTGTAGTTCATTTTACAGATGAAAAAAACTGAAGCAAACAAGCTTAAGTGACTTGCCCAGGGCCACATACCTAATAAGTATCTGGGACTAAATTGGAACTCATAATTTCTCTTTCTGATTCCAAGCCCAGTATTCTATCCACTAGATCACCTAGCTGCTTCACTATCCTCTCCTTTACCTGGCCTTCAACAACATTTCATGACCTGAATCCAACCTATTTCTCTAAGGCTTATTTTCATTCACATACTTTACGATCCAATTAATCTGTCCTGCTTGCTGTTCCTCACCCAAGACCTTTCATTTCCTCTCTCGTAGCTTTTGCATTGTGAACTCTCTCTTCACCTCTATCTCTAAGAATTTCTAGTTTTCTTCAATGTTTTCTTCAAATACCACCTCCTACTTAAATTCTTTCCTAATCCAACCAGCTACTATTATCACCT
This sequence comes from Monodelphis domestica, assembly GCF_027887165.1. NCBI lineage: Eukaryota > Metazoa > Chordata > Mammalia > Didelphimorphia > Didelphidae > Monodelphis > Monodelphis domestica. The sequence goes on along the minus strand of NC_077233.1, from coordinate 181,750,725 downwards.
CTCTCCCCTCAAAATTACTTCATTTTAATTTTAATAATGTCGACTTCTACAGCTATATCTTATTTCCTTGGGTAGATTTAAGAATGTTTCTTGAGGTGAGAGACTTTTATGTTTTTGCCTTCATAGTCCTAGTACCTTTTCTGGATGCTTAATAAATACTTGTTGACAAATGGATTCATTGATGACAAGGAGATTAATTTATCCCAGAGGGATCTTGAACATTGTGGGTTTGAGGGGTGGAAGAAGTAACCTGCTCTGCTTACAATTTTTCTTGAGAAAAGAGGAGATAGCTATGCCTAGAGTCCTTAGAAACTTTATCTAGTACTCTGACATCATGGAAATTAAATTACAGTATTGCAGATTTGGAGCTGGAAAGGACTTTAGTTCTATGGCCTCATGTTATAGATGAAAAAACTAAAGCCCAAAGTGTTTAATGATGTATCCAAGATCATGGAGGCAGGATTTGAACCCATATTCTGACTTCAAAGCCAATTATTCCCCTTAGTCTACCAGGGTACTTCAAATATTCTTTGAAGTTTGCCCAATCTTGTATTATTGAATATACCTCAAGATCCAGAGCAGAAATGAAAAAGGACAAAGAAGAAAAAAATCAGCATAAACTAATTAAAAGATGTTAAATATGTGTTTGAGACCTTGGAGAAATAGCCTATTCAAGAATACAAAAGCTGATCATGGATGCTAAAAGTGGTTTGTTCTTCCATTTAGAATGTACCTTAGTTGAATTATTGTCAAACCTTCAAAAATTGCTTTCTGGTCAATGTGTTTTCTGACCAAACAATTTTAAAACACAGGAATAAAAATAAGATGATGCTGGGATATGCTAAAATGCTGAAGATAGTCCTGAAAGTCAGAACCTTTCCTGTAATGTATTGAGGACCCACATCTGCACAGTATGTTGTATGGAACCTTTTAGTTAATTCTGGTTTGGTTTAATTCCTTAAGATAATTGTCATGGTCTTAGAAGTAGTCTTTATTCAGTGACCAGTATGTGTTAGAGAAACAATCCCTGAGCTTCAAGAGCCCATGGACTCACTCAGTTGTTTACTCTGATTTTGGAGCTTTTCCCTGTGCTTTATTTCTCCTCAGAGCATTGAGGCTTCTAATTTTGTTCGGGCATCTGGAGACCTTGGTGATTTGGAAAACCTGACAGATGAAAAATGGGAAAGCTCTCTAGTGTTTGGGATAATGGTGACCATGGAAATGAGCATGTGGGAAATTAGTCAGATTTGGCTGGACTATTTATTAGACAACCTCATTCAGCTGAGATTGAAATAGACACATATTGTCCTAACCAACCCCAAAGACCTGCCTTCATTTCTCAATAAAAGCAGCAATCTTTTGTTTAAAAAAAAAAAACCCAGAAGTTTAGCCAAGCATGAGAAATGCAGAATTTGAACAGAACTCAGTCAAAGTGGAAGACTTGTTCATGATTGGTTTTAAATTTGGCAAAGAGGTCTTATCTTGTTCTGAGTGCATTTGGTTAAGGTGGGGACATCATGACTTGCTTCTTATTTGAAAGGACAGAAAAGATGTTTGGCTATACACACACTTTTTGAGATGACAGTATATCTTAGTTAATTAAGTCAGATTAGAGAGACAGTATAGTATAGCAGACAGATTACAGGCCTGAGAGTCAAATGATCTGGGATCTTGCCCTTTTTGTATCACTAACTAGCTTTAGCAATTCAATAAATCAATCTATTAAATGCTTACTTCATTTAAGACCATAAACTAAATTTTGGAGCTACGAAACAAACAGTCCTTGTCCTTAAGAGGATTATATAATACTGGGAGAATACAGCTTTTTAAGAAAATAAAAAGTAATTTTAAGGAGAAAGGACTAATATCTGGAGAAGCCTGGAAAAGACTAATGTAGGAAGTAGTGTCTAAATTATTCTTAGAAGGAAGCAAGGAAATTCTTCAAGGCAGGGGTTTGATGAACATCTATTATAGATATGGTGAAGGACCACCAGTTCAAAGATAGGCATATGGGAGATAGAATATGGAACAGCTAATTGACCACTTTGAGTGGTAAGGTAGGATGGAGCCATGTTTCAGTCTCCATGCTCTTGTAAAACTAGGGGAATCATAGTTTTGGACCTTAGGATTGTAGATTTGGAACTGATCAGGATCTTAGGATCATTCAATCCAATTCCCTCCTTTCATAGATAAGGGAACTGAGGCCCAGAGAGATTAAATAATATCTCTAAGGTTATACATAGAGTAAGGGAGAGGGAAAGGGTAGCTAAGTTGAGCAGTAGATAGAGCACCAAGTCTGGGGTAAGAAAAGGCCATTTCCCTGAGTTCAAATGTAACCTCCAACATTTACTACTTATGTGGTGATCCTGAGTAGGTCACTTAACCCTGTTTTCCTCAGTTTCCTCATTTGCCAAATGAGTTGGAGAAGGAAATGGCAGACTACTCTAGTACCTTTGCCAAGAAAATCCCAAATGGGCTCATAAAGATTAGAACAAGATTAAAAATGAATGAATGGGGGCAGCTGGGTAGCTCAGTGGATTGAGAGTCAGGCCTAGAGACGGGAGGTCCTAGGTTCAAATGTGGCCTCAGACACTTCCCAGCTGTGTGACCCTGGGCAAGTCACTTAACCCCCATTACCTAGCCCTTACCACTCTTCTGCCTTGGAGCCAATACACAGTATTGACTCCAAGAGGGAAGGTAAGGGTTTAAAAAAAAAATGAATGACCAGCAATAAAAAGGACACGGTCAGGATTTGAACTCCTTTCCTCTCAATCCAAAGCCAGTGCTTTTTCCACAGAAACCTTATAGATCATCTAGTCCAACCTTTTCAACTTACAGATGAAATACATACAGAATACAGAATACAGAAGAATTTCTCCCTTTATAAAATGAAGGTTTGGATTAGATAGATCTCTAAAGTCCTTCTTGCATTGATGTTCTTAAATTCAAATAGGCTTCATTATTGCCAATACAAAATCTGAATGGAAAACTTGCACATACACGGACGGACCCTCATTTACATAAGCAAGAATCCAGCTGTGTCCTTATTGAACAATATGATTTTCGGTGCTGGGCACCCAGGAGGTCTAAGCTGTAGGGGCAATAGAATGAACATATTCCTTGAGCTACCCTAACAACAAAGCCAGCTTGACCCCTCTCTGCTCTATAGGATGTGTCACAGGCAAATAACTTACTCCAAAAAGGCAATTTAGGGGAAGGAGGAAAATGTCATTCCTCAATATAGATTAGCAAGAGAAGATTTAACTGCTTCTCCATTGGCCTGTGACCAGATGGATCCATAAAAATTAGACTTGTTTATCTCCTGCCTAATGTAACTAGAGGCATATTTGGAATAATAATGGAGTGCTTTTTGCCTAAGGAACACATAAGCCAATGAGGCCCTTTTGAGTGAAGACCTGGGGATTTCCATCTGTATATGATGGCGACCACTTGCCCAACAGCATGGTTGGGATCAGGAGTGCTCCTGTTTATTACAGTTGTGACACTCAGATGAGAGCAGGGTCAGCAGTGCCAACCCCAGCTAGATGAGGAGTGAATGCTGTATGCCAGGGAGGTTCAAATGTCAGGAGAGCCGTAAAAACTCAAATGAGATTTAATGAATAGCTTGCTACAGAGTCAAGCTCTATCGTAGCACTACACACAAGGCAATTCAGGATTTATGAGTTTGATAAGCCCTGACCAAACCTATTCTCAATTGAGTGTTCTGTTTTCTTTTGTTTGAAGTTTCCTTTCCATACCTCTGCCTTAGCAAGCAGTTTTAAGTCACATTCATGCCATCCCACTAAAATATAGTCTTGTGTGCACAGGTGCATACACAGACACAAACACACAGAAATAAACAGGAAGACTTCTATATTTCCATAGCAATTAAATCAGAACACCTTCCAAAACACCACTCTCCTATACGTATAGCAAATCCCTATTGGAATATAAAAGCCTGGAGACAGGAACTTTCTAACTTTGTTATTTCTATATCCTCAGTTTCTAGCAAAGTATCTGACAGATAGTAGGTGATTAATAAATACTTCTTGATTATTATTAAACAAAAGCTACTGCTAATAACATCATTATAAGCATAACTGAGAGGAGTATATAGAAAGATTGCTTTTGTGTCAAGAAAAAGTTCTGGGTTCAAATATTTCGTATGATTCATAATGGCTATGTGATTATGGGACAGAATTTATAATTTCTTGGGCCCCTGGGCAGCTCTCAAGAGTACAAATTGATTGATGTTATGCATCAGTGAGAAGAGCATAGGATTTCCTCACAATAATGAAATTGTTGGCCTAGATCCACCCTCTTAACTTCTTTGTGTCTGCTTCTTCTATAAGAAGAGAGCCCAAACTCCTTTTCACTAATTTACAGGTTTGGATACATAATGATCCCCCTCCTAATCCTCTTATCAATTTTGGCACCTTTGGTGGCGCAGTGTAGTTTGAATTCAGAGTTTAAAAATCTGGTTTAGCAACTCATTCTTAGCAATCACTTCTTATGTAATTTTGAGCAAATCATTTCCCTTTTCTGGATTTCAGTTTCCTCATATGTAAAATGAGTCACAAGGTGACCTCTAAGTTTCCTTTGAGATCTAAATCAATAAACCTGCATGATCTTAAATAAGTTTTTAAAGTAACTCTTGTTGAGTCACTGTTCCCTAATCTATAAGCTGAAAAACTTGGAAATTATATCCTCTAATTTCCTTCCAACTCACCAGCTATGGGCCTGTGATCCCTCTTTTCTCCCATAATTTTCCCACTGCAATCTTCTTGGTCCTTCAAATTTTGGAGAAGAATGAAAAAAGGGAAAGGGAAAGGTGGGAAAAGTAATCTAGAGCCCATACAGACACAAATTGTGATCTGGAATTAAAAGCTCCTAAGAGAAAAATAAAGTCAGTAAGGTGGCACAGTAACTAGAATGGAGTCCTAGAACCAGGAAGATGTATCTTCCTGAGTTCAAATTCAGTCTTAGACACTTAAAGGCTTTATGACCCCAAGCAAGTCACTTAACCTTGTTTACCTCTGTTTTCTCATCCATAAAATGAGCTGGAGAAGGAGATGGCAAACCATTCCAGTATTTCTGCCAAGAAAATACCAAATGGAGTCATGAAGAGTTGGACATGACTAAAAAAGACTGAATAACAACAACAGCAACAAAAATAAGACAGATCATCCCTCATTTCACAGTACCACCACCACGCAGGCTTTCCCTCTTCCTCTTATAGGTAAAAAGCCTTTATACATTATAGAGCATCCTTTCTACAAAGGCTCTAAATGAAAAAGGCTTTATTTTACCTAAAGAGCTAGCTGAGAACAAGAAAAGCCAAGCAATTTCCTGAAAGGCATTTTTAAGGTCAGGGATTGTTCTTAACAATAGGATATAAGGTTTTCTTTCTTCCTTCCTTCCTTTTTCCTTCCTCCCTTCCTCCCTTCCTTCCTTCCTTCCTTCCTTCCTTCCTTCCTTCCTTCCTTCCTTCCTTCCTTCCTTCCTTCTTTCCTTTTTCCTTCCTTCCTTCCTTCCTTCCTTCCTTCCTTCCTTCCTTCCTTCCTTCCTTCCTTCCTTCTTTCCTTTTTCCTTCCTTCCTTCCTTCCTTCCTTCCTTCCTTCCTTCCTTCCTTCCTTCTTTCCTTTTTCCTTCCTTCCTTCCTTCCTTCCTTCCTTCCTTCCTTCCTTCCTTCCTTCCTTCCTTCCTTCCTTCTAAACTCTTACCTTCTCTCTTAGAATCAATCCTAAGTATCAGTTCCAGGGCAAAAGAGTTTATGAGGGCTAGGCAATTGGAGTTAAGTGACTTACCCAGGGTTACACATCTAGGAAGTATCTGAGGCCAGATCCTATCTCCAAGTCTGGTTCTCTATCCATTGAGACACTTAACTTCCCCCAGGCCCTATCATTTCATCCAGCCTTTCTAACCTTACTTTCTAACCTCTGGATGGTCCTTTTCATTTAATCCCATCCTTGAAATGAAAATCTAGACCAGCTAATTAGACACTTGACAAAGTTGAATCCATTAATAAATATTACTCTAGAAACTACAGTAAATAATAGCAATTCATCTAATATGGAACTTTATGGTCATTGAATATTCCCTTGACCCCTCCTCCATTTCCACTTTTTTACTTTAAGGTCTGGCTCACATGCTACATCTTCCATTAAACCTCTTCTTGGATACTCAACTGAAAGCATTTTCTCTATTCTCTAAACTTTCATAATACCTTCTGCCTTTGATGTACTGATTTTCTTCTATTTTGCATTATTGTTACTTGTGTTATGGAGTCTTATCTCCACTGGGATTGTGTAAACTCCAGAAATTAAAAGATCTTGTTGCATTTATATTGTTTTTTTGCTTGTCTATTTCCCTTAGGCAAGAATTTTCTGAATGCAGGAAGATGTGGGTTCAGATTTTGCCTTTGAAACTTACTAGGTTTTTGACCCTGTACAGGCCATTTAGCCTTGGGCTATTCCCATGGGCTTGTCTACTATAGCATAGATAAATGGCAATCTGCATTCTTATTCCAGGATTCCCCTTAAACTAGTGAAATTACTAAGGAGGTAGGAGTACATGTGGCCCTTACTTTTTGTGTGACCTTAGGAAAATCCATCATGGGCCTTAGTCTCCTCTGTAAAATGAGGGGCTTGACCTTAGACCCGCCATTGCTAGCTCCATTTCCCAAGGAGATTAGGGAAAGATGAAAATAACCCATATGTTCCAGAATATTTATAGCAGCTCTTTTTGAGGTGGCAAAGAATTGGAAACTAAGGGGATTTTCTTCAATTGGGGAATGGCCAAACAAATTGTGGAATCTGGTTGTGATGGAATACTACTGTGTCATACGAAATGATGAACAAACTGATTAAAAAAAAAACTGGCAAGAACTATGAGATATGAATGGTGAAATGAGTATAACCAGGAGAACATTATAAAGAGCCACAGAATTAATACCAGAAGAAGAATCTGAGAATGTTACCTCCAGAATGCAAACATAAAAATAAAACATGAAAGACTTGATTTTTTTGTTTTATGTGAACATTATATGATTATATGAACATGTTGGTCTCATGATGATATTCTATTAAGTATATATGAAGAAAAGCAAGTTAAATATATAGGAGAATTGTGATTTCATTGTGTAATAGCTTCTTTTTCTTTCTATATGGAAATGATTATTTTATTTGGATTGATAAATATTTGGGATAATATTATTAATAACAATATTAAAAACAAAACATGAGAGGCTTGGACTAGATGGCCTCTAAGGTCTCTATCCAGTTCCAGACCTTTGAATTTATGATTTGGTCTATAAGGTTACCTTCTGCCTTAGAATCAATACCATGTATTGGTTCCAAGGCAGAAGAGAGGTAAGGGCTAGGCAATGGGGGTCAAGTGACTTGCCCAGGGTAACACAGCTAGGAAGTGTCTGAGGCCACATTTGAACCCAGGACCTCCCATCCCTAGGCCTGGCTCTCAACCCACTGAACTACCCATCTGCCCCCTCAGTCTATAAGGATTTAAAGAAAGGACTTGATTTCAAATCCTAGATTTTCCAATTCCTTCCTATGTGACCTGCCCTCTCTGATACTCAATTTCCACATTTGTAGAATGGGGATAAAAATAACACTTACCTCACAGGATTGTTATGGGAATCAAATGAAATGACACCTGTAAAACTCTTTGAAAAACTTAAAACACTATATAAATGTTAGTTATTATGATCACTAATAATAAGTATAGATAAGAATTCTGAAATGCAAAATTGATACAAATGATGAATGTCAGAAGGAATAAATGAACTCAATTTTTTTTTAATGTCAAATGTTTTTCTCTTTATACTATGTCTTGTTGGCCATTCAGGAAATCTCCTTTATTTCCAACACATAAGCAATGCTCAGTGGACTCTGTACTGCACAGGATTACATCCAGTCCCTGGCAAGGAGCTCTGAAATCTTAGCCCACTCAGAACTCCTTCAGAGAAGAGAAAGATAATTTTGAAAGAGTGAGATAAAAATTCTGAATGTTCCCTGTCTCTTTGGCTAAATTGGATAGTGGGCGGTGGATGGTATCAATTTGGGATTAGGTAGGTTTTCATCCTATTTTTGATGATTTAACCTCCTAGCATTACATAGAAAAGGAATATTCTGGCATTTTAAATAGAAAAGAGTTATTTTCCAGTTTTGTTTTATATATTAGGCAGCTGGTTAGCATAGTGAATAGAATGCAGGGCTTGAAGTCATAATGACCTGAGTTGAAAAACCTGTCTTGGATATTTATTAGCTGGATGACTGAGCATAACCTCTTTTTATCTCAGTTTCCCCTTCTATCAAATGAAGATAATAATAATAATAATATCATTGCCTTTTTAGGTTGTTATGAGGCTCAAATGAGACTAGACACAAGGCTTTACAAATTTGAAAATGCTGTAAAAATTCTAGCTATTATTATATTTACAGTACTACTATATTTGATTCCAGAATCCTGAATAGTTTTACAAAAGAAATCTGTTTCTAATAGATAACCGGTGGATCCACAGGGCCTTCAGAAATCATGGATGCCCAGGATTGTTTTTTCTTCAGTTCTAATGACTCAGGAGCTGGGATTTAGTTGTTCAGTGAGATAATGATCTTGAAGTCCATGAGGCACATTTAGTACTCAGTGACTCAATTGGTTTTCTCTGATCCAAGGCCACAAATAGCCTCCATAATCCTATGTTACTCTGTTCCATATCTGTGCCATTGCTCATTAAGGTGACTGAGAAAGTGTTTGGATGTTTTAAAATCAAGTGCCCCCCCCAAAAAAAATAATACAGCAAATAGTTCTTATAGGAATCAACAACAACAAAAAAAGATCAGTAGCAAAATCCATTTGTCCTCTTTTCAATCAAGATAAAGACCATCATCCATATAAAAGAAAGCAGAGTGGAACTGGAACCAGAAGCTTGGAATCTGCTGAAGGGCCAGTCATTTATTAACTGTGTGACTTTAAATAAGTCACTTTTCTTCCTGAGACTCATTTTATTCACCTCTAAAATGGGAGTATGATAGATTCCTTGCCTGACTTCATGGATTTCATTAGAATTATTTGGTTTGGTTGGAGAGGGCAGAAATAGGAACAATGAGAAGAGGATCAGAAGCAGATTTTAGCTTTCAATATGGGGTGAGAGAGATTTCCTAACAAGTAGAGATCTCTAGAAGTAGTAAGGGCTGCTTCAGGAGTTTCCCCATATTTGAGGTTTTCAAGTAAAATCTGATATGATATATTTGGGAATTGCTGAGGATATGAGTTGGACTAAACAACAACTGAGGCTCCTTCCAACTCTGAAATTCTGGGATTCTGCCTCATAGACATCCTTAAAGAACCAGACGAAATAATTAATATGACAGCATTTAGTAGACTGCAAAGTGTTATTCAGATAGATAATACTGGTTTTGCCATTGTTATTATTGTTGCTGATTATTCTTTCCCCTGAAAAGCCCATTGAATAGCTAGAAACATTCAGAGTGATAGGCTTATTTTTTAGAATCATTTTTTTAGAATTTTTTTTTCGAATCAATCTTCCTTTTCCATTAAAAAAAAAAGACAAGCAAGAAATTAAAAAAAAAAAACTATTCCCATACTTCTTTCTCAAAGTTTTTCAAAAGGGTCCTACTTTCATGAACCCAGGGCAGAGTTTAAGCCCATAAGAGGGCAGGAGACATACTTACTCATCTATCCTAGAATTCAGGAGGCCATTCATTCTATGAGCCTGGTGTACATTTAGTGAGTCAGTGGTAATGATGGGAACACTTTTCTAGGATCTCTCCGGAAGGGAATGCAGAATGGCATGAATTAAAGCCATACAACTTACTATCCATGTAACCTTGAGGATGTTACATCTTCCATTCTGTCATTCAGAAGGGGCCCAAGATTAACAGAAATAGAAATGAAAGATATCTCTGGAGCCATACAACTCAACTGTCTTACTTTATCCATGAGAACATTGAGGCGCATAGCAATTAAGAGAACTTATCCAGGGCAACTCAGAAAATGCCTTAGATGGGATTTGAACCCAGGTCTGCTTGACTTCAAATTCAGTGCTCTATCCCCTATACTGTACTGCATCAGATGACTTAGAATGGTTCACTGATCCATCACATCTGTTAAGTGCTTTCAGCATCTTGAGTTATGCTCCCCCCAGGCCAGGACACTGGAACTCATTGATTGCTCATTGTTCTTTGATTATATCCTCATCCATCTTCAGCCTCAATCCCCATATCACCAAGTGTGATTTACTTTTTACAAACTGAAGATCACTCTCTGAAAAGATGGAATTAAAGGAGTGTTGAGTATTTTGACTCTCTCCCTGTCACCAGAATCATTACTGTACTCAGCCCAGTTAGCAGATCTGTCCTTTGTTCATTTAATTTCCTCACCTCAGAAATGCATAGTCCTTTTTCATATATTTTATTCTTTCCCAATTACATGTAATAACAATGTTCAACGTTCACTTTCTAAATATTTGAGTTTTAAACTCTTTCCCTTCTTTTCTCCTCTTCCCCCACCCTGAGACAGCAAACAATTTGATTTAGGTTATATTGTGTGATCATGCAAAACGCATCTCCACACTAAGCCAGTGCTTTTTTTTTTTTTTAACCCTTACTTTCTATCTTAGAAATGATACTGAGTATTGGTTCCAAGGCAGAAGAATGGTAAAGGCTAGGCAGTTGAAATTAAGTTACTTGACCAGGGTCACATAGCTAGGAGATGTCTCATGTCTCCAGGCCTGGCTCTATATCCATTGAGCCACATAGTTGCCTGAAAGTCACCGCTTTTTGAAGAATCTAGAATTTTTCCCAAAGCTGAGGTTATCCCAAGTTTTAACCTTCTTATTCTCTTTTTTTTAGTTTAAAGAGAATTTTCACTAAAGCAAACCAATGCAAGCATAAATATTTGCTTGTCTAAAACGAAGTAACCACAAAAAGGGATTAGCTCAGCACTCTTTCATAGAATATCAGAATTTCACAGTTGGAAGGGGCCTCAATGGCCATCAATCCAACCTGTATCCCCAAATGATCCCCAATATAATATCCCTGAGAAGATAGTTATCTGACCTCTGCCTAATTTCTTGGGGGTAGCCATTCTGCTTTGGGGGAGCTGGGATTGTTAAGAAGTTGCTCCATTTTTTCCCCTAATGCCAAACCTAAAATCACTCCTTGGTAACTGCCACTTGTTACTGCTGTTTCTGTTCTCTGGGGACAAATGGAACAAGTGTAATCCCTCCTACACATGACAGATTTTGAAATGCTTGAAGACAGATATCATATCCCCTCTAAGTCTTCTTTCTTCTAAGTCAAACATTCCCAAGTCCTCTAGCAGGAATCATTGCCATCATCACCACCATCACCACCATCACCACCATCACCACCATCACCATATAGATTTCACTGTGTGTCAGTCACCACACTATTATTAAAATGATTATGCAACTTTATTATCTCATCAATCCTCATAGAAACCCTGGTCAATTAAAAATGAAGAAACTGAGGCAAACAGTTCCTTTCCCTTATATCATCCCTGACTGATTTGGATGCAGAAGTTTCTAGCTTGAGATATAGTTGAGTTAATATCACTCTTTCTTTTGGCAATACATTGGGTAACTCTTTAACAGTCTACTTCCTAAGCTTATCTCCAGGCACAGATTCCTCAGATCATTCCCACTGGATTTAAACCACATAGGACTCATGCTCTGCAACAATTCTTAACCCTCAATGCTCTTGCCTGTTTCCCAAAGATTTGACTACTAATCTGCAGGTTGCCCCATATGCTGACTTCAAAGCCTTTCTGATCTTTGCAGTTGTCCCATTTTAAAAATTTGCTTCCTTGGTTACCTGTCCTTGATTCTATATTTTTCCATATGCTTATTATCAATGTGAACTCATCAAAGGATTGTATGTCAAGAAGTGATCATGATCTTCCTAAAAATACTTCCTCTTTTCTTCCTTAGCCACACTATCTGTGATTGTATTGTCCAAATTTTGTTTCTGAAAGCCTCTTACCTCCACATCATCCCTTTTAGAGTCTCTAATCTAATCCTGAGATCATACAAGCATTTCTTTGAACTTTTTTTGAAATTTGCTTTTCCTATTTTTCCTCAACTCATACATCTGATCATGTCACATGTCTCCCTTGAATAGGCAACACATAATTTAGGATTGTATGGACACTTTTTTTCAATATACTCATAGTTGTGAATTCACCAACCTGGTTTTATGCATCCAAGCAACTGGCTTAAGACTTGTACTATGAAAAAGAATACTTTCTGCCTTTCTACATATTCTTTCTCTAATAATCTTTCTTGGTCTGAAATGAATTTGAGTTCCTTCCCTCCCTCAGACCCCCATTCCTGTCTCAAGATTTCTGCTTTTTGTTTTGTCTTCCATATTTGCTTAGTTAGTGTGATTCCCACCTATCTCAGGTACCTACAGTTTGAGAGGAAGCATAGTGCAGTGATCAGTGATTAAAATACTAAGTTTGGAATCAAAAAGACCTAATTTGAAATCTCACTTCAGATTCTCGGATATTTATTCTGTGTTCTTGGTAAGTCACTTGAACTCTCTGTCTGTTTTCTTATCTGCCAAATGAGGGGATTTGACCAGATGGTTTTTGACATCCTTTTGAACTCTATGTCCCCCTCAACCTATTACCTACCCATTGTATAATGCTAGGGGAAACCCTTAGTCTTTTAGTGCCTCAGTTTCTTAATCTGTAAAATGAAAATAAAATTAGCACTACCTCCAGTGATTATTATGAAATATGAATATATAATGCTCTTTGTAATATATAAATTTGAATTATAATCATTGATATCATCATCAACATTATTCATATCATTCTTATTTTTTCCAGTGGAATTCAGGTAGAAATTATCCTAGAAAAAGTGGCTCTCCTACTGTTATCTTTTTTAATTTACTGTTTTGAAGACTATTACATAAGTAATAAAATGGTTGCTTTTTGGTCATTGAAAAATAGTGTTAGAATATATTATTAGTAGTATTACTATCAGTATCATTATTATGTCCAAGCATGAGGACATTAAATTAATGCCTAGAGAATACCAATACTTCCCACTTGTTTACTATATTACACTTCACAAATATTTTTTTCAAAAGAGTCCTCAGAGAACCAAAATATTGAGAGAGGTAGATGTCAGATCTTATCAGTCTGTCTCAGTCTTGGTTCTGTCTTTTCTGATATTATTTCAGAAGTACTTACCCATTATTTCACTGGATCCTGGGCATGAATTTTTCATCCATAAGAGTTCAGCAAGGCTACCTAGTTACTAAGTCATAGAGGGGCTGTGATCTTTGTTGGTAGAGGCAAAATGTATACAGGTGTGTGTGTGTGTGTGTGCACATGTGTGTAGAATTCCTCGAGCATCCCTGCTACAGAGATCTCTGTTACTGAGAGAGGCCTAAGGGATCTAGATTCATAATGGATTTTTCAAGAAGTGCCTTGGGGGAGAAAAGCTATGTAAGTCTAAAGGCCAGTTGCATTGGATGATATAAAAATTCTTTCCAGAAGCAATCCCCTTAGCTTTCTGACATGCTCTGTGCTAGAATTAAATGCAATCTGAAAAGAGAGAGAGTTCCTCTATCCCTTTAGAAAATATTGGGAGGAAATCTAAAGAAGAATAATGTATTTATTTTTTATAGTTTAGAAATCAAGAAAACTTCTCATCATGCTACGCCTTTCCATTGGGTATGATAACCACATTTTATTAATGGAATTAGAAGGGACCTGGAATGACCCTATCTATTGTAGTGGGAAGACTGGAAACCCAGGGAGCAGGACTGAGTCCTAATTCTGTTACTAATTTATCATTCACTTATCAGATTATGAGATCTAAGAACTAGTGCTGAAAAAGACTTCAGAAACCATCTGGTCCAACCTCCTTATTTGAAAGCTAAGGAAACTGAGGCCAGGCAAGGTTAATTGATTTGCTCAGTCACACAGGTAGTAAGTAGGATTTGGACTCAGATTCGTCATGACTGTGTAAAGCAAGAAAGTTCAGAGTTCTTTGCAGTATACCCCATTGCCTTCCCATTCAGTCACCAGGTAAACCCCTCCTCTTCACCCAACCCTAGCCCCAAACTCAGAGAAGTACCACAAGGGATAATGGTGGTCTGTTAACTGAGATCTCCAGAATCAAGAATCTTCATCCTTCCAGAGTAGTTCATCTCAATGGTAATTTCACCAGGAAATCCAGGAAATTTTACTTTAAGTACAGCTTAAAGGAATAATAAACAAACAAACAAATGAATGAACAAACAAACATAAATAAATAGATAAATAAATAAATAAGTGAATGAATAAGTAAATAAATGAATGAATGAGTAAAAATAAAAGGAATCTACCTTTCTCTTCAAACCATCGCTTCTTCACCATCAGGCTTTCCCTAGTCTCTTTATAATAAATGTAAAGTATCTGCCAATGTCAGCTGTAGACTTAGTGTGATTTTGGTGGATATCCTGTCTGTGCCTTTTAACTTGAGAGCAAGGCTAAATTAACCCTTAAGCATGTTCTGGGAGAAGAAACCTACCATTTCTCTGTTCTTTTGGTCACCCTGCTCCCAGTTCTATGCACATTTTCTTGGATTGAATTGAAACAGGATATAGATAGTGTTAGGGCAGATAGATCTGTTCCATCCACTCAGCAGCAAAGCAGGGAGAACACAGGCTTTCTCTAGCCAATCTATAGATTCTTCTTCAATGAAAAAAATGGTCCTGACTGGTGGAGAGATTCTAACTATTTGGTTGCATGCCAGCCAGGAGAGGAGCATGCCCCAGGCACAAACAAGCCTACTTCTCTGCCTGCAAAAAAATAGCTTGTGCCTTTCTAAGCACCAAAGAGAATATGAGTGGGCTGTGGGGCAGAGATCCTATCACCTTTCCAAGTTTTTTTCCTTTGACAAATCAGAAAACTATTGGTAAGCCAAGTTTTAGATGGTTATGTCTTTAAAATGATACCTGATTCCTCATACATGCAAAATATCTATCCTTCTGATCTTGTCATTCCACCCACTGCTTTATAATAGAATGAGGAGTAGAAACATGGAAATCTGAAATTCCTGTTCAATTAAGGGGCAGCTAGGTATTCTCCCTGCATTGCTGCTGACCAAGTCACTTAACTCTGCTTGCTTCAGTTTCCTCACATGTAAAATGAGCAAGAGTAGAAAATGGTAAAACATTCTAGGCTCATCTCAAAGAAAATACAAAATTGCGTGACAAAGAATTGACACTACTTAAAAACTAAAACCCATTTTCAAACTTTGTAATTATTAAAAAGAGAGTTGACCTGTGATTGATTTTACTGGGATAGAGAACTGCCTTTTTGGAGATTATCTTTACTAATGCAGACTTCTTTGCAGTTTACAATTTGTGAGAGTTACTTAGAGTAATAGTGTTGAACTTAAATGGGAAAAGAGCCCTAAAGGGATCATAATAACTTTAAAAATTACAAATTAACACTCTATATTGTATCTTTATTATTTATTGTTAAATATTTCCTAATTCCACTTTAATCTAATTTGGACCTTCTGCTGTATGTCTTAAGACCTTTGGCTCTACAGTACTAGGACAAAGTTTGGGTTAGAAGTAAGAATCAAACCCAGGTCTTCTCAAGCACAGAAGCTGGCTTTTTATCTACTAAACTTTTTGATATTGAAAGAAAAGTCAAATAAACATTGATATGTTTCAGATATCAAATTAGCCATTCAATTGCAATAGAAGTAATGTCACAAATCAGTAGATGGCATTACCAGATGAATTTCATAATAATAATTGCTGTAGAAGATCTATGTTCTTGACTAAGTTTTAGTGAGTTGTCTTATTGACTGCTTAAGAAAACCAATATGTCCTTTGGAAAAGAGCAAAGAAAATACTTTTTTCAGTGTTTTTTTGTTCAATCAAACAAGATATTTTAGAAACTGGAGATCATATATTCTTTAGAATAGAACTGGAAGACACCTCAGAGATCATTCACTCAATTTATGAATAAGGAAACTGAAATCTAGGGAAGTTAGGAAACTTGCCCTAAGCTATACAGGAGGATCCATATTCCATAAGGAGTCAAAAGAAAGACAACTGGAACTAGGTTTGAGTGGTAAGTATGCAGTTCCCTTCTTCAAAATTTCCTAATCCAATATTGGTGATTCAATTAAACTCAATAAACATGTTCTAGCCATCTACCAGGTTTTACGTGAGAGTTAGTCAACACAATGGATAGAAGCCTAATCTTGGAGGAAGACCTGGTTTCATATTTCTCATTCTATAAAACACACATACATACATATATATGTATACACACACATAGAATCTACTCAAACAAAAGAAAAAATGCTGGAAACTTCTGTTAACTATGGTTGACTTGCCAGAAGAGCGTTCCCATGTCCTTACAGCACTGCAAAGGGGGAAAATGAGCAGCACATGATATTTTTAAATGATGGCAGCTGGTGTTGTTACAAGGCGAGGAAGCAAAAAACATACACAGCAAGGCACGTGGAGGGTGGCAGACTGCAGAAATCTGTTAGGTGTTGGGGCTAATGAAACAACAACACAGGGTCCCCATAGGCAATCGCCTCTGTATTTGTGCAAAACTAGACATGCAAATGGCTTAAAGGAAGTCTTGCATTATTGGAAGTTGGGAAGCGATCAGTAGATATTGCATTGATGGTAGAAGGGAGGTAGCTTAGAACAACTTTCTATATACTATATCTGAATCGCTACTAGGGCTAAACTGCAATTCTCCTTTGCTGTTGGAAATTTTTAAATGGAGAATTTATTCACAAATAGTAATTTAATTTAAAAACAAACAAAACAAAAAAAATCTTTTATTCAAGAACTATATGCAAAGCAGTGCAAGGGAGCTTTATATATGGATAGGAATCCAGTCTTGGAATTAGGAGAAACCTGAATCCTAGTCTTGCCTATGACCTAAATTATTTAATTTCTAAATTCTTACTTCAACCTAAGAAACTTTGGGGTTTATTAAAACAATTTATTGAATTTCACCTTGAACTGGGGAGGTGATTAGTTTGGGGATGGAGTATTTTGGAGTAATTGGGATTTTTCCTTTTGAGTTGAAGTTCATGTTTTTAAGTGCAGCGGTGCAGGAAAATGTAATATAAGAACCTCATGAACAATGATTGTTTATTTTTTTTAAATATGTGTATCACAGTGCCTGGTACACAGTAAGTGCTCTCTACTTTTTTTTTAATTAATTGAGCAATAGTCTTTTTAAATGGAGCTAACTTGCCATTTTATCATCCAAGGTATGTGTTGGGGAAGAGGAGAAGGAACAAAGAGAAGTTTCTCCTTACCCTCACTAAATAATATGTTAATCTCTTTAGGAGAGATGGAAGAGCTGGAGACCCTATGGTTGACAGGAATCTGCCACAATGAGAAGAATGAGGTGATGAGCAGCCAGTTGGACATCGACAACATGGCAGGAGTGTTCTACATGCTTGCCGCTGCCATGGCACTCAGCCTCATCACCTTTGTCTGGGAACATTTGTTTTACTGGAAACTCAGGTTTTGCTTCACTGGAGTATGCACAGACAGGCCAGGACTGTTGTTCTCCATCAGCAGGGTCAGTAAAATTTCAATTCACTTTCTTTTACAAGTGAACCAAAAATAAGCAAGTGGTCATCATTTTTTTTTCCTAGTAGTATTTGTACACTCCTTATCTCTGCCTGCCCTTGCCCCCCACCTATCCCTTATACCAGTCTTACTCTGACTATGTAAAGCATTCTAGAAAGATTTACAGATTATCATTTTTAACATGAATGTTAAGAATAACTAACTTTTCTGTAGTAGTGAAGAGATGGCCCTGAGTTCTCAAAGGCTAGACCAGAAGAGCAAAAGTTCTGGCTGGATGTGTAAAAGTGGAAAGCAAATAATGACACTAAGATTAGCCATAGATGTCTGTCATCTGGGCATCAACTAAGTGTGCTGAGAGACTCATCACCTTATGGGTCACAGCTACAGCAACTCTAAAAACCCATTTACCAAATTATAGAGCAGTTGCTATCTGCTATATTTATTGATGGAGTGAATACCATCCATCTGACAAAATCAGAGATACTCAAAGTATTTATGATTAGAAAATACTTTCACATATATGGTGAAAAGACCCTTTTTAATATAAGAACAGTTTTAAGCTATGAAAGCGTAATAAATACTCTTAAGACTTTGGGGACAGTCTGTATGTTACTTCTTTTGATCTACCCAATAATCCTATGAAGGATTTGGTGAATATATAATTATCCCAATTTTATAGTTGATGGTTAGTAAAAGGTAAAGTGACTTTCACTTAAGAGCAATATGAGAACTCAAATCCAAGACTTCTAACTTCATGTTCAATGTTCTTCCCACTTTAAGATGTAGCCTCTTCATTGTGTTATGAATTCATTCATACATTCAAAACACACATATGTATCTCTCTGTCTCTGTCCCCATTTCTCTTTTTGTCTAGCTCATTCTCTGCATACACATGTTCTCTTATACAATTTTGTGATCTAGACACCTTGAGAGCAGACACGGTCAAGAATAAAGAACAAAAATGGAAACCTTTTGTTAGAACATTGTTTTTTTAGTTAAAGATATCCTTTCTGAGTAAACCAAATTGGCTTCTTAAAAGAAAATTGGTGTGTTAATTACATTTGGAATTTTTAAGGACATAAGATATGCTGGAGACAAACAAACATTATTTTCTTGTCAAGCCTTCCAAAAGAAGATGTTCCCCTTGCCACATACACACACACACGCTAAAGCTGGGTACTATGCAAATACATATTTCCTAATTAGTTTGATGCCATCTAAATATGCATATTGCTTAGAAATAATACCATGTGTGCATATAGTTAGGTATTATGCCAACTTTAAGATAATTGTCTCAACCAATTACTAAGTGGTTTTCATTGCTAAATGACGGAAGAATTACAATAAGTAAATGCACCTTGCCACGTTTTCCCATCAATCTTGTTTGTATTTGGCAATACATTTCCATTATCTAAAAGCATAGGGAATTCTTTAAGGAGGCAAAGTTGATAGGCAATCATTAGAGGAAACCAGTGAAATCTTCTCCCTCCTCTCCCCCACAGTTTATCAGAATCCTGCTTAGTCTTTTCACTTTTTTGAGCCTGTATTTTGGCCCACAGTATTTTCTCAGGAATCATTATATACAACTGTTTTCTTATCTCCCATAGCACTAGCCATTAGTTCTTTGATTCCTTTGCCAACTTATTGATGAGACACACGGGGAAAGTCCTCCTTAAGCAATCTCTTGACCTTGACTTTCCATGGACAGTGGTTTTTTCCTCAAAGTACAGTCTGACCTGTAAAAAGGAGAAAGTGTTCTACTTAATAGCATTTTCTTGTTTCTTGACTTTTGAAAGACACCTCGTATTTGAGAATGTTATTATGTAACCACACAATGACCAAAAGATGGTGAATCAACCACTTTCAGAGTTAGCTTGCTCTCAGATATCGTTCTTTCTTTAGCTAATCAGGCTCCATTATCAATTAAATTTGGAGAAGGCACAGTGTCCCAGAACTTGATTTTGTACACAGATAGATGAATGGCAGTTCTCTGAAACCCAAGAACAATTCTCTGCATACCAGCAGAGGTCTCCACCTGGCACCATCTGCATGTTATCTGAGCCTTCTAAATATAATGGCTGCCAGCCCATTGGGAAGTTATCAGATGCTTCTATTGACAGGGTATGCATGGTTCTATTCAATTCATTAAACAATTCATTTGGTATATATTCATCTATATGTAATGCGCCCCCAAATGCACTGTCACATGCCACATATATCTTTGTATGTATATAGGCATATATTCACACACACATATAACATATGTGTATATGTCTTTACACAATATGTAATAAGTAAGTACATATGCATATATATGGACACACACAAATACATACAACCACAACCTTGAACTATGATTTCAAAGAAAACTCTCAGAAGAATTTTCTTTTTAAAAAGTGGATTTTTGTTGATTTCTATCATTTTTGCATTAACTGTTTCCCCCACACAACCTATATTCCTTTCCTTCCTCTAACCTAGAAAGGTATCCCCTATGGCAAAGAATTCCAATAGGCATTTTCTGATGAAAACACTTGGATATTTGACTAAATGTATAATTAAACTCAGTACAGCAATTTTCCCCCTCTGGTTTAGAAAGTAGAATTAAAGCTTTGAAGAATTTGTCTAAAGGTGTCACAAGATGAAGATCTGAACTCAGAAGAGTGTAATTAGAATCTGTTACCCTTAAAACTCGATTCACAGCACCCCACCCTCCTTCTCACGTTATGTGCTGAAATAAGGAAGTTATAAATTTTATGTAGCCCCTCCTCTCTCTCTCTTACTCTGACCCGTTTGGTGGAGGGGGTGTGAGGTAAGAGCCAGGATACTATTGATCACATGGTCTTAATTTGTTAGATAATTAGAGGTTTTTTACTTCTATTTCCTTTTTATTCCTTCTACTTCAAGTGATTATTAATAAACTTCATAAAATATCATCCCCCAGGTTTTAGAAGAAAGGCTAAATATTCACTCTTAAAAAACAAACTGTGACATACTTTTTAAATCCAATTTTATTTTCAGTTCCAAATTCTCTCTCTCCCTCTCCTAGTTATTAAGAAAGTATGAAAAAAGATAAACCATTATAAAAAAGTCACATGAAACAAATTTCCTCATTAGTCACACACACACACACACACAGAAATATGTTTCAATCTGTGCTCCATGTTCATTACTCTATCTGAAGGGGAATAGCATGTTTCACCATAAGTCCTTTGGAATTTTAGTGGGTCATTGTTTTGATCAGAGGTACTAAATCTTTCAAAGTCAATTATATTTATAATATTGCTATTATTGTATAAACTGTTCTTTTGGTTCTGCTCACTTCACTTTGTATTGTTTCATCCAAGTCTTCCTACATTTATCTGAGACTACTTCCTTCATTATTTCTTATATTTATCACTATAGTATTCCTTCACATTCATATGTTATAACTTATTCAACAATATCCTATTTGATGAGTATCTCCTTGATTTCCAATTTTTTGTTTTACCAACACAAAAAGAGTTGCTATAAATATTTTTGTCAATATGGGTCCTTTACTTTTTTCTCTGATCTCTTTGGAATATAACTCTTATAACTGGAGTAAAGGGCATCCACATTTGAATAACTTTTGGGACATAGTCTCAAAATGCTTTCCAGAATAGTTGGACTAGTTCATGGGTCTAACCAACAGTGCTTTGGTGCCCAGATTTTCCCACATCTTCTCCAACATTCGTCATTTTCCTCTTTTATCATTTAGCCAAACTAATGAGTATAGATTGGTACCTAAGAGTTTTCTTAATTTGTATTTCTTTAATTTAATGATTCACAGCAATTATTTTCACGTGACTACTGCTAGATTAGATTTCTTCATAATCTTTGGCCATTTGTCAATTAGAGAAGAATTTTTATTCTTGTAAATATGATTCAGTTCCCTATGTATTTTAGAAATGAGATCTTTATCAGGAAAACTTGCTGCAAAGACTTTTTTCTTCCAATTTTAGATGTTTTGTTTTTTGTGTAAAACTAAAATTTTATGCAATCAAAATTATTCATTTTAACTTATATGAACCTCTCTATCTCTTTTTTTTTTGTTATGAACTATTCCTCTATCCATAGATCTGACAAACTATTTCTTCTATGACCCATTAGTTTGCTTGTGATGTCACTCTTTATATCTAAATTGTGTACCCATTATGAGTTTATCTTGTGTTAGTTGTTGCCTAATTACTGCCAGACTACTTTCTAATTTCCACATTATTCTTTGTCATTTAACGAATACTTGCCTCAAGGGTTGGGACCTTTGGGTTTGTCAAATTCTATGTTACTGTACTTGTTTCTGTGTATTGTGTACTTAATTGGTTGCACTGATCAACCTCTATCTCTTACCAGGTACCAAAAGTATTTGATAATTATAGTTTTGTGGTATAGTTGATATCTAGTAGTGTTAGGTCCCTATTGTTTCCATTCCCTATACCACCTCCTTGATTAAGGATTTATTCCTTTCCCTTAATAGGCATTACACCTCAGCCACTCTAATGTGTATTTCCAGTGGATACTGTTTTCCTTTGCCCTTATAAATATCTGCATTTTGACTACGACCACAGTGAACCACATTTTTTCCTTTTCCCTTCCGTTCCCCATAATATATGCTGAACTTGTAGCAAAGAGCCTTAATTTCTATTCTGGGAGAATATATTTGTGTAACCCTACACAGAAGCTCTTAGATACCATGGCCATTCTTCATAAAGATCTCTAGACGGAAATATTTTCTCTAAGTCCCCATCTTTGAATAGCCATTGTATTAATCTTCTGTATGACTGCCTTTTCTGTCACTGCATAAGAAGGGAGAACTGGAACAACAACCAAATGTTGATTTAAAATACAATCAGCATCTTGTATGTTTTGGGGAAGGAGCAGTCTTTGGTTACTAAAAAATATAATGCTTTATACCCTATATATTAGCACATGCCTCAAATTGTCTGTTTTATAAGAAGCGAAAAATAACAAATAAGATATAAAGAAGGCATTGCCTGGAAAAGTATTTTTAATAAGATCAGTTCTATGGAGTAGGGACTTATCATCAACCCATATGTATAGAATTAATAGATTCTATGGACCCATGATGGCTCAAAACAATAATATTATTAAGAAAAAGTAGTGCAGAGCTGTCTGGTCCATGTTGATAGGGAGAAGTGGCCAAAGAGGCACACCATTTTGAGTTTTTATTGTTTATTTTCCATGACCTCTAATTCACTGAGAAGTTATTTCCCTTGAACTGGCAGAGCATCTTATTACATGTACCCAAGGAATGTAGCAGGAGTCTATGAATTATACAAATGGAAGAAGAAACTGATAACACCATGGGGAGGAAAGAAATCCCATCATAGAGGATTTGCCTCTGAAGTAGTTTTATGAACTTTACAGTTTATGTGGATAATCTCACCAAAGAACCAAAATGGCATACCATATCAAGTATACATTTTGCAGGAATATGTTAACATTGCATTTTCTTTTAGGTAAAAGTTTTAATATAAGACAATATAATAATGTGAAAAGAAAGGTATTTGAGGGTCACTGGCTTAGAAGTCATGGGTTCATCTCCAATCTCAATATGTCAATTAACTTTACTCTTTAAATGGCTGTTTGTGTGAGATTCACACATGTAAATACACATATCTGATGACTGTGTAACTGTGGGTAAGTCACTTAACTTCCATGTGTCTCAGTTTCCTCAACTAGAGAATAAGAACATTTGAATAGGTGACCTCTAAGATCTCATGTAGTTCTAGATCTAGGCTTCTTTGTATAAGAGTAATTCCTGGGGCAGCTGGAAGGTAATACAATGGATAGCACACCAGACCTGGAGTACATTGGATCTGGGTTCAAATTTGGTATCAGACACTTCCTAGCTGTGTGACCCAGGGCAATTCATTTGACCCTAATGACTAGTTTTTGCCACTTTTGTCTTAGAACTGATATTAAGACATAAAGTAAAGGTTTAAAAAAAAAGAGTAATTCCCACTGATTCTGAGAGAAAAATAGCAGGGACAAGGGAACAGGTTGTACCATACAGTGTCATTCATAACTTTTATATTTTTTGACTTATATAGAATAAATTGTATACTTTTTGTCCATCTCAGACAGCTTTCCATCCCCACCAAAAAAACTGAATAGTAAGATATATTTCTCAACATTTTTTTTCTCCCAACACATGAGTTTAGTTTATTGTACCTGAACTTTTTAATTTTCAGAAGAGCAAAAGACCTTTAAGCAGAATATTTACAAAGGAGTTATTAAAGAATGCTGGATTTTTCAAAATTCATTTGAAATTCACTTTAAATAATCAAATATGTATTAAGTGTCTATTAGGTCGAGGCACTAGAGGTACAATAGCACATGTATACATGAAAACTGCCCTCCGGGAAATACATTTTACTAGATGGAAAAGCAATATACAAAAATAAATAAATAAAAGTGCATAATCTGATTCTTGTTAATGGCTTAGAAATTGCCTAATTTGCCCACAGACAGGTATCTCATTTGTAGACTGACTGAATGATTCAACGGCCAATGTAAGATAAAATAATTTTAAGAGGAAGAGAAAATAGTAATAAGTGGATTGAAGACAGAGATTAGAAAAGGTGTGAAAAACCATAAGCAAGTATCATCTGCAATGGGGATAAATTAGAAGCCTTCCCAATAAGATCAGGAGTGAAACAAGGATGCCCATTATCACCTCTACTATTTGACATTGTACTAGAAACACTAGCAGTAGCAATTAGAGAAGAAAAAGAAATTGAAGGTATTAAAATTGGCAATGAGGAGACCAAGCTATCACTCTTTGTAGATGATATAATGGTCTACTTAAAGAATCCTAGAGAATCCACCAAAAAGCTAGTGGAAGTAATCAACAACTTTAGCAAAGTTGCAGGTTACACATTAAACCCACACAAATCATTAGCATTTCTCTATTTCCAACACATCTCAGCAGCAAGAGTTAGAAAGAGAAATTCCATTTAACATCTCTCTAGACAATATAAAATACTTAGGAATCTATCTGCCAAGACAAACACAGAAACTATATGAACACAACTACAAAACACTTTCCACACAATTAAAACTAGATCTAAATAATTGGAAAAACATCGATTGCTCATGGGTAGGATGAGTTAACATAATAAAAATGACCATCCTACCCAAACTTATTTACTTATTTAGTGCCATTGGACTTCCAAGAAACTTTTTACTAAATTAGAAAAAAACTATAACAAAGTTCATTTGGAAGAACAAAAAAATCAAGAATATCAAAGGAAATTGAAAAAAAAATGTGAAGGAAGGTTTCCTAACAGTACCAGACCTCAAACTATACTATAAAGCAATGGTCATCAAAACAATATGGTACTGGCTAAGAGACAGAAGGGAGGATCAGTGGAATAGACTTGGGGTAAGTGACCTCAACAAGACAGTGTATGATAAACCCAAAGATCTCAGCTTTGGGGACAAAAATCCACTATTTGATAAAAACTGCTGGGAAAATTGGAAAATAGTATGGGAGAGATTAGGTTTAGATCAACATCTAACATGCTACATCAAGATAAACTTGGAATGGGTAAATGACTTGAATATAAAGAAGGAAACTATAAGTAGATTAGGTGAATACAGAATAGCATATTTGTCAGATGTTTGAGAAGGGAAAGATTTTAAGATCAAGCAAGAGTTAGAAAAAATTATAAAATGTAAAATAAATAATTTTTATTACATTAAATTAAAAAAGATTTTGTACAAACAAAACCAATGCAATCAAAATTAGAAGGGAAGCAACAAATTGGGAAAAAATCTCTGACAAAGGTCTAATTACTTAAATTTATAAAGAACTAAATCAATTGTATAAAAAAATCAAACCATTCCCCAATTGATTAATGGGCAAGGGACATGAATGGGCAATTTTCAAATAAAGAAGTCAAAACTATCAATAAACGCATGAAAAAATGTTCTAAATTTCTTATAATCAGAGAAATGCAAATCAAAATAACTCTGAGGTATCACCTCACACCTATCAGATTGGCTAACATGACAGCAAAGGAAAGTAATAAATGTGGGAAGGGATGTGGCAAAATTGAGACATTAATGCATTGCTGGTGGAGTTGTGAATTGATCCAACCATTCTGGAAGGCAATTTGAAACTATGCCCAAAGGGTGCTAAAAGACTGACTATCCTTTGATCCAACCATAGCACTGCTGGGTTTGTACCCCAAAGAGATCATAAGGAAAAAGACTTGTACAAGAATTTTCATAGCTGCACTCCTTGTGGTGGCCAAAAATTGGAAAATGAGGGGATGCCCTTCAATTGGGGAATGGCTGAACAAATTGTGGTATATGTTGTTGATGGAATACTATTGTGTTAAAAGGAATGATGAACTGGAGGAATTCCATGTGAACTGGAATGACCTCCAGGAAATCATGCAGAGTAAAAGGAGCAGAACCAGGAGAATATTATACACAGAGACTGATATACTGTGGTACAATCAAATATAATGGACTTCTCTACAAATAGCAATGCAATGATCCAAGACAGTTCTGAAGGACTTATGGGAAAGAAAGTTATCCACATTCAGAGGAAGAACTGTGGGAGTAGAAACACAGAAGAAAAACAACTGCTTGATCACATGGGTCAATGGGGATATGATTGGGGTTATAAACCCTAAATGATCACCCTCATACAAATATCAATAATATGGAAATAGGTCTTGACCAATAACACATTTAAACCCAGTGGAATTGTGCATCAGCTATGGGAGGGGGTTGGGGAATGGCAGGAAAAGAACATGATTTTTGTAATCCTGGAAAAATACTCTAAATTAATCAATTTAAAAACAAATCAAAAACACCAAAAAAGAGGTTGGACATAGGAGATACCAATTATTCTTTGAAGGAATCCTGGGAATCAAAAAGGAGAAGGTGAGAAAGGAATGCAACCCTGCTATGGCTTACTACTTATACACAGGCATGGAGTGGCAGATACACCTTCCACATTTGAACCCAGTGGGAAAAGAAAATGTTGTTAAGAGAGCTTCTGTGTTCTGGGGATAAGACCAAAGGTAGGACTTAGTTGGAGGCTAAATTCAACAGAGTGAGTTATAGGAGAATGAGGTAAGATTCCCATCTGGTAAAGTGGAAGTGCATAATCCATAATATGCATGTATATGTGATTTCATCATCTCCCACTTTCTCCTAACTTGCCCCTCCTCCCACTTCCCCCAAAACATAAATTGACAACTTTTCTGTGGCTGCTTGGTCATGTGTGGCTATTTGAAGATACACTGGGTGATCACAGGCCAAATAGATGGTCTGATGTGCATATGGCTTCCTGATTTTCTAAAGAAAGCTTTGACCATGCAGAAGTACAACACTCAAAATAGAGCTTAGCTTTTCTGGTCAGAGAAGCAGTTGAAGCAAAAAAGTACTTTAGTTTAGTACCTCTGTAAAGAATAAAATTAATTTATTGTGAATTTTGTGAAATTATATCAAATCTTCGATTGCTAATCTTTTACTTTCTTCCAATTACAGGGCATTTACAGCTGCATTCATGGAGTACACATTGAGGAGAAAAAGAAGTCACCAGATTTTAATCTGACTGGCTCCCAGAGCAACATGTTAAAACTCTTACGGTCAGCCAAAAATATTTCTAACATGTCCAACCTGAATTCCTCTAGAATTAGTTCCCCCAAAAGAACAAGTGATTACATCCAAAGAGGATCCCTCATCATGGATATGGTCCCAGATAAAGGGAATTTGATATACTCTGATAACAGATCTTTTCATGGTAAAGACAATCTTTTTGGGGATAACATGAATGAACTTCAGACATTTGTGGCCAATCGGCATAAAGACAACCTCAATAACTATGTTTTCCAAGGGCAGCATCCTCTCACCTTGAATGAATCCAATCCTAATACAGTGGAGGTTGCTGTGAGCACAGAGTCCAAAGGGAACTCTAGACCTCGACAACTTTGGAAAAAGTCCATGGAGTCCTTGCGCCAAGATTCACTGAGCCAGAATCCAGTCCCTCAACAGCGGGAGAATGGCTTGGTCGAGAATAGAACCCACTCTCTGAAGAGTCCCAGGTACCTTCCTGAAGAGGTGGCTCACTCGGACATCTCAGAAGCTTCAAGCAGGGCCACATGCCACATAGAACTTGAGAACAACAACAAACATCACAAGACCAAGGACAACTTTAAAAAAAGATCTGTGGCCTCCAAATACCCCAAGGACTGCAGTGATGTTGAGCTCACCTACCTGAAAACCAAAGCAAGCTCCCCCAGGGACAAGATCTATACCATTGAGGCTGAAAAGGAGCCCAGTTTCCACATAGAACAACCCCAGTTTATTGAAAACCTCGTCCTGCCTGAGAATGTGGATTTCCCCGAGGTGTACCAGGACCCTAATGAAAACTATCATAAGGGGGATGCCACACTGCCTGTCAACAGGACTCCTTTGCACAACGAAGATGGCAATGCCCCCAACAATGACCAGTACAAACTCTTTTCCAAGCATTTCACCTTGAAGGAGAAGAACTCTCCCCACAGTGAGGGGAGTGACAGGTACCGGCAGAATTCTACTCACTGTAGGAGTTGTCTCTCCAACCTGCCCAACTACACTGGTCATTACACCACACGATCCCCCTACAAATGTGATTCCTGCCTAAGGATGGGTAACCTCTACGATATTGATGAGGACCAGATGCTGCAGGAAACGACAGCCAACCCTGCCCACTCCGAGGAGACATATGAGCAGGATTGGGCACAGAACAATGCCCTTCAATTCCAGAAGAAGAATAAGTTGAGGATTAGCCGGCAGCATTCTTATGACAACATCCTAGACAAGCCCAGGGAGATTGACCTTGGAAGACCCTCTCGGAGCATAAGCTTAAAGGATAAGGAGAGACTCTTGGAAGGGAATTTGTACGGGAGCCTGTTTAGTGTCCCCTCCAGCAAACTGTTGGGGAACAAGGGCTCTCTTTTCTCCCAGGCACTGGAAGACACTAAGAGGAGCAAATCTCTCTTCCCAGACCACTCCTCCGATAACCCTTTCCTACACTCCTCCTATCCGGATGACCAGCGACTGATCATTGGGAGATGCCCCTCTGACTCTTATAAACATTCATTGCCCTCCCAAGTGAGGAATGACAACTACCTGAGGTCATCTCTAAGATCAACAGCATCGTCATACTGTTCCAGGGATAGCCGGGGCCACAACGACACATACATTCCCGAGCATGTGATGCCTTACGTGGCAAATAATAATATTGTATACTCTACCCCCAGGGTCCTCAACTCCTGCAGCAATAGACGTGTGTATAAGAAAATGCCTAGCATTGAATCTGATGTTTAAATCTCCTTTTCTCAGCTTATTCTATAGGGAAACATATCCGCCAACATCTTGGAAGTTAAAAAGTTAGATTTTCCCCTGGGCCCCATAAAGAAAATGAGGGTTAGGGGGTATTTTGTGAAGGCTATTTTACACACAACTCTGTGCCATGCTGTACCACAGAAGGAGCCCCTTCCCTCTGCAAAGAGTGCACTAAGTGTGATAAAGGAGGGATAGGTGAGCCCTTCACTAAAAAAAGAAAAGAGAGAGAAAAGAAAAGAAATCAAAGGGCAATTTTTCTGAGTACATCCCCCATGGATGTTGGCTTTTATGTTTTTTTGTTTTTGTTTTTTTTTTGTTTTTTGCCATTTTCATGTTTTTTTTTCCATATTCTAAATTCCATTAAGAATTTTCTGTTTTTCTATCACTGGAATTGTTGAACAGTTTTCTAATGTAGAATAAGCAATATGGTATGCATGTAATTTGACACAGATTTTTAAAAATTTAAGAATGCATTTGCACTGTGAAAGGATTGACATGAACGAAAAAATGAGAAAGTTTGGCCCATAGCTAGTAGTTTCAGCTTTATTTATTGTGCTTTCAGTCACAGCCCAAACCAGACCCCAGAACTCAGGGCCCTGGAAAGAATCGGTATGTCCGCACATCCGAGGCTACCTTCAGTCTAGGCTGTCATCAAGATATGGAGACGCATCTGGAATTATAGGCCCCAGCTGTTCCTGGTGAGGAATCCATAGGAAGCCCTTCGGCTGTTGGTTTTTGCGGGTCAAATGCTTTCTTTTGTTGGGTTTCACAGGCACTTAATGCTAACCTTAAGAGCTCAACAGTTTGCTGTGCAGTCAGAATTCACAGCTGCATAACCTAAAATATGTATTTTTTTAGATGTCAATATGTGGATCTTACATCTGTGACGCAGTGGACCTCACTATTTATTTATCGTGAAGCCTCGTGTATACGTAAGTTTGCATCTCCCCCCTTCTGGTGACTACTCAGGGCTGTATAGTTTCTCTTACCCCTTCACTCCAAAAGTAACTGTAACTCATTCTTCACCGAGCGGTCCTGGTGGCATCTAATTAACCATGTATTGTTATCCAAGTTGTCAGTGCTATGTCATGAGCCAACGGCCATATGTTTCATGTCATCAAGAAGGAACAGGATGCCATCTGTTTGCTGAAGGCTGACACAATTTTACATTGATCATGTTGCTCTGTGGAATTGTAATTTCTACTACCCTCCCCACCCTACCAACTCCCAAATCTGAATCCTCCCTCCGCGTCTAGTAGGTTCATGTGCCCGTGAAGTAAATATCTATATTCTGATAGTCATAGAGAAACTGTGGTAGGACAAGTGGTCTGTCACCTCAGACACATTAGCTGACCTCCTCTTCTACACTCCTTGAGATATTGAAGCATTTTTCCTTTTTAGGTCCACTGGATTATTTATTTTTGATTCCAGAGGATATGTTGGAAAAAATAACAAGACTAATATTCCTTAATAATTCATACCAAAATGAAAGTGGAAAAAAAGGGCTGGTATGTCACCCAAATCCCAAATATGCACTTTATTAGACCTGCCTCCAATGGTAGAAAAAAAATGGTAGAAAATAAATTAAATTCCAGTCCACTAACATATGTAATTTAAATCCTGAAAGAATTGGGGATCTTGTCCCAATCATTTGTGTTCTGAGGTGCCCCTACTCTTATCTGATATGCTCTGGAAAGTTGCCTTGAATGACCCAGAATTCCTCTGTGCTTATAGCCAAAGTAGAATTGTAGAATTTCGTAGCTGGAAGGGACCCTAGGGGTCACTCTAGTACAATTTCCTCATTTTACAAATGAGGAGCCCATTGCCTCAATTCACTTCCCCGAATTTCTCCTCACTGCTGTTTCTGTTTCTTAGAAAAACAAAGGCAGTCATACATATAAGAAGCTCTCCTACTTTCTTATAGGCAATACTCTGAAAAGCTAATGTCCCTCTCTTAAAGACAGAGAAGTCTTTGGCAGAGGAAGTGGTGGGATTGGAGGTTATGTATCCTCTTCAGCCAGTCCCAGATCTCTTATTAGGATCTAAAATCTCTTAAAATCCCTATGGCACTTTACAACTCTAAACTGTTTTTTTCGGGATTTTAGGAGAGCTTCATTATGATGGAGGCAGGAAAAATTATTGCACACAGGGCCATTCCTAGGAAATACAAGACCTATCATTCACCTTTACATTTTTATCCAGATGAAATCTGGTTAAGATTGACTCCAACCCAAGGTGGGGACAGGCTCTGTGTGTATGTCTGTATGACTGCCTATGTGGGAAGAGTGAGGGGGCCTCACCTATGATGCCTTGTTGTATGAGGGGGAAAGGAGGATATTGTGGTTGAAATGTTATATGCTGATGTTTATTGTATTCTTTTTGTCAATACTGCCTCCTTTTCTGTTTCCTCAGTCATATTCTAGCTGCCTGGCTCCCTATAATGATGGGGAGCCTTAGACTATTATCCCAATTTGCTGTGCCCTAGGGTTGCTTAACACCCCTCTCTGACCTTATTACTTTGTACAGAAATCCTTTGAGAGTTTTTTGCCTTGCTCATATGAGATCATATTCTTATGTACACTAACTTATGTACCTCCAATGCCATAGCCCCGACATTTTACTCCTCCCATTGTCTGCCTCCTTTCTCTCCTATGAGATGCAAAATGTTTGAGCCCAGAACCAATGAGGGGATTATTGAGAATTGTGGATAAATGAGATGTCTGTCCCTGTTCAAGTCATGTTTGGTGTACTTTTTTTAATGTGTCCTAACATTTAGGAGCTTCCACATATGACAGAGTGTGGAAATTGCACTAGATTGACTATCAGTCCAAGCAAATAAGTCACATCATATCTGCTATAAATGCTATTGTTCTATTAAGAAACTAGGAAGTGGCTTTTGCTCATTAAAAAAAAGAAAGGAAAAGATGGATATAGGTGAAAACTATTAGAATTCTGAGCAATTTTAAAGGAAGCAAGAAATAGAGGATTAGAGAGTGATAGAATGTTAGGAATGCAGAGACCTTCCTCATTTTGCCGTTGAGGAAGTTGTGGCCCAGATGGGAGAGGTAACTTGTTCACACTCACCCTAACAATAAGTTGAAGAGTTTGGACTGGATCTCCTGACTCTCCCTTCATCATGGATGTAGCTTTCATTGCTACACCATGCTACCTCTAACAAATATAGGAGTTTTTTTCAAAGTCATTGTGCCTAAGGGTTTATCTTATGACTCATGTACAAAAACCAGTTCATTTGGCTTACTGTGTTATTTGAGATGCAAAGAATAACATAAGGCCATTCCGCATCAACCCTAATGTCCATACTTTGAAAGAAAAAAATGTTTTACGTATATGTTTCCAGTTACTTGTTCTTGAGTTAAGCAGAAAGAACAAAAGCCTAAAACCATGGACCCTTTCAAGTGAAGCTGTGAAATACTGAGCCTTTGAAAATTCTACTTTGTCCACTTGGAGAGACATGGAAAGTCAGCTGAACCTGTTACTCTTCAGCAAGAGCTTGTTTACTCTGCTTAACTTAAACGTTCTGTTTGAATGCCACAATGGATGTTGAATGATCCTAAGTAGTTGTCAACCCTTGGCAGGACCTATCAGGTTGTTTTCAGACAAGCATGCGCTGTTGGCAAATGATCAGGTTATTGTTTGTGGGCCATGACAGATGCATGCAGTACATTAAAATGAAGCATGTAAAGCAACATATTCTCCCAGTTCACAAACTCCTACCTAAAAACAGTCTGGGCCTTTGGGAAACCCTAGTCTTCCTTCTAGACCACTAGGGGCCACTACTCAATTCAGACCTCAGTACTCTGGGAATGAAGCTTCCTAAGGTCCAAAGTGGAACTCTGGGTGGAGGAGCTCTTTATCTTCATCATCTACCATTGTACTTCAGCCCTGTTGTAAACCCCACTGCAGTTTTTTTGTTTGTTTGTTTGTTTGTTTTTAAGAATGCAATCTTAAAAAATAAAATAAAATTGTTACTATTACCAGGACGAGCCAGCACTATGAATGGAATTTCATGAATTATATTTGGATTTCTCTTACTCTTACTCTGTAGTTTGACTCCAGAGTTATGGTTTTCCTTTTCTGGTAAGAATGGCAGCCAGAAAATAAAATAAAACAAAACAAAACCTACAATAAAACAAAACAAAAACTTGAACCCTGTTGCTGCTGAGTCAATTCAGAGTTAACTCTGGAAAAAAAAAATATATATATATATACATATATATATATATTCTTGTTTACAAATGAAATATTTTGGCTTAAAAGAGAATGATAGCGTGGGCGTTTAATTAGTCAAAAGATACACAGCAGACGTGCACTTGAGCATTGTTTACTCTATTTGGTATGTCTACACTGATGTGTATTTAATATTCTGTATCTTTCTCGGGAAATGACAAATGCCCTGAATTCTTTGCAAGTTGAAAATGCTAATGAAAAACAAAAGTGTTAGAATTAATTAAGTGATGATTAAAAATTTATCTCCTTTAAACCTAAAATGTACGGCTTTCATAACTGGGTTGTCATAGAAATAAATACCTTATGTTGGAATCCCTTGTGGTGCCAGACCTAAATAAATACTAATTTGGGAAACTTAAATATCATTCAAGGGAGTTGAGGTTCTTGTTAGTATTGAGTCTGTTAATGGTGGCTTATTAGTGTGTGAGGTCATTGCAGTAATCCAGGCTTACAGAACATAGAGCTGTTTTGGCAAGTTGCACACTTAGCTTTACTGTGGACAGACTATCTCTCAGTGATAGCAAGAAACACACTGAAAGAGATTTATTTCCATAAGAGGGGAAAGTAAGAATAATTCAAATGTATTTGGTTATTTAAAACAAAGATTTATATATTAAAATCTTTTTTTTTTTCCAGGATAGCTTTGGCTCATTTATTTATTTATTTGTTTGTCTATTTATTTATTTATTTTTACAGAAAACAAACACAAAACTGCTACTTTCCCCCAGATAGGCCCATTTCCATTTCTTTGGAGCAGGACTGTAAGATGTCTAAAGGTCCTGTGCTTTAACATGTCACCTATTTGGTGACTGACTCTTCTGCCCTTTCATTTGTCCCTTTACACTGTACTATGTTAGCATCAAATTGTATTAGAATAAAATAGATTTATCACTGATAACAAGGAGCAGTAATCAAATGCACTTATCTTGTGAATATGCTAGTGTACACATGTATATAATATACATGTTAATACACACATGAGTGTATTATTCACATACTATTGTACATATTGTAAAGTTACTACTGTTAAAATTAAACGGTGAATATGGTATTAACATATGGAAAACCCATTCTGGTTATTTTAATTGAATGATGTCTTTGTTGTAGAGGTCAGTTTCCTGGTGTCTCCTCTCTGGAAGTGATATGTGACTGTTTCCCATCTCTCTCTTTTATCTCCCCCAACTCCTCTGCTGTCCATCCCAGTAGAAATTGGGCATTCAGGGTCTACTAACTCTCTCTGAAGGAAATGCCCCAATGCTTAGAGCAGTAAAGGATCTTAGAGAACATCTAACCCAACCTCCTTACTTGAGAGAAGAGGAAATCAAGATAGAATAGAGGATGAATCTCAAGCTTTCTAAATCTAATCTAGAGATCTCTTTACTATAGTAAATTGATTCTTGTCTAGATTTGTATCTAGATGGCCTCAATCACAAACTGGTGCTTCCAAAGCAAAAAAGGAGAAAATAGCCCAGAGGTGAAAGGGGTTTCTTTGATTCTTAGAAAGTACTTGTTAGAGTTTTCTTGTTTTACTTTGGTTTTCTCTTGGATGTTTTCTGGCATTAACTACCCCCACTTTTCCCTATCACTCTTATCAAAAGTGAATCTTAATGGCTATTTCTTAGTTACCACCCCATCCAAAGATAAAGGAGAGGGAAATGGGACTGGTATTAATGAGCTTATGCTAAAACATAAGGCTAAGAAGTTCACTGGAATTGTTGTTTTCAATTGCCTTTCCTGCAAGAATGCAAGTTAAGCAACTAAGTATTTAAATACCTATTATGTGCCTTGTACTGTGCTAGGCACTGTGGGGGATGCAGAAATATAATTCCTGTTCTCTTTCTCTCTATTACCTTTGTATATAACAGAGAACTAAGTATAAGAAAAGTACAATGATTGAAAACCAGTCCCACAATGGTTAAGGCCTGGAAGCATCATAAAATTTCTGAGTTCTGTTCCAGACAGATAAATTACTCTAGCATCTAAGTTACTTCCTTGGAATCAGATGATCAGGTTAGAAACTTCATTCACCCTTCAGAAGATTTTCGGCTTCCTGGAAATAATTTACAGTATAGGAGTGATTTATAGAAAATTTCAATCTGCCACAGTATTTTTGCCTACTCTTGCCCAACCAATCAGGGATGCTACATTTCCACTCAAGTAAACCAAATGATTTCTTTTTTCCACTCTTGCCTTATGGCACCTGATTTGAAGAGAGAAATGAACTTCCTTGATCAGTTGGACAATAAGAAAGGATGAGGCCAAGTCCATGAAACAGTACTTTCTGAACGCACTTTCTTTTTTCCTCTTCGATAATGTGAAAATCATGTTTGGTAGATGAGTGTATGAATGTTGTGGAGGAGGGTGTTAAAAGGAATAAACTTTTGAATGGGACCTAAGTGCCTATAGTTGCAGCAGGTGATAGATAAAACGATTAACCAGTTCCCTGGAGAAAAATAAAAGGGATGGGGTGCAGGGATGACCCTTAAAAAGGAACATTCTAGGAACTGCCAAGGGATTTTATAGCTTTGTCCATTGGGAGGCATTTTCAAAAGTTAATGCTTCATGTTATGAAGAAAGGGTGGTTGATTTTTTTGTTTTTGTTTTTTTTTTTCCTGTGCATTCTGGAGTGATGGATTTCTTACTTGTCAGCAGCTGGTATTGTGGGCATTTTGTCAACAAATATTTAATCATAATGCTCTAAGATGAGAAGGGAGGGTCCTGTTTTGGAGAATGCCTAAAAGATAACTCTACTCTTGATTCCCTATTTTCTTCTAAACAATTCAGACAAGGAGATCCCAGGATTCTTGTATATGTGTCCCATTGTCTTATAATCTGTGTGGTCAGGAAGTCTGTATACATTTTAACCTCTGAATATCTTGCTTGTTATGTCTTGAATCTCCTATACTTAGCATAACCATTCACTATCCCGGCAGAGACTTGAAGACTGTTATTAATTCTCCCATCCCCATTGCTCACTGCTCTTCATCTTAGCCTCCCTTCTCTGGGTCCCAAGGCTGGGGATGAGGGTGAAGGACACAATTCCTGTACAAGATTCATGTTTCCCTCTTGCTAACATTTTTTCTCTTTGTCCACAGAACTTTGGTCTAACTTCTTAACTTAAATGTACATATATATATATAGTAATCCATACATACACATGTAAAAGGAGATCCTTTCCTCCTCCCACAAACAAAGACACTAATCTATTCCTCTCCATCTCCATTTCTTTCAACCAGCAATGGACATCCCTGAAAGATTACTATATTTATGAATGATTTTCTCTTCTTTATTTTGTTCAGAGATTCTTAACCCAAACATATAGTTATATATAGTTCATGGACTCCAGGTTAAGATATATAAAACATTTCTTTTCTTAATTCTATGTAATTTTTAAAAAGCTATTCTGAGAAGGGGGCCTGCAGGCTTCATGACATGACACAAAAGAGGTAATGAATCCCCAATGTAGATGTTAAGAACGATTGGATTCTCCATGATGCAAGTATAATGGAACCCGTTTATTACACATGTGATCAAAAGGTGACTGTATTATCAGACATGCTGAGGGCAGGTAGTGATTTATTCTCTCTTCAAGGTTGACAACACTTATGTACCTCAGTATCTTAACTTTTCTAGCTTGAGGATTAAAATTTACCTTGAGAATGTTTGCTTAGTTTGTTCCCTTTGAACATTATTGCATTGTGAAGGTCTGGCTCTTCCCACAGAGAGACAAGAGTTGACTAATAGTTAATTTCCAAATAATGGAACTGAGAACATGAAAGTCCTTTATTATCAAACCAAATAGCTCCAATGAAATCGGGAAGGAGTAAGCATCTCATGGATGGAAAATGCAATGAGTTCTGTAGTGCTATCTCATATAAACAATAAAGGCCGTCATTTCCCCCTTAGTGGAAGAAAATATTTTGTTTTGTTAGATGGGAGTAAAAATCATTTATAAATATTAGGGCAACTTTTATTCAACTTCTACTTTGAGTACCTGTTCTTGAGGTTATAATATAGGAAGACTCTTCTGAGTATATTGGAAGAAATAATTGTGCTCATATTTTATATTCAAAAGTATAACTTACCTCCTCAAACACGAATTCTTAGCCTTAGTTTGTGTCATGGACCTTTTGGCAGTCTGTTGAAGCCTCTGGACCTCTTCTCAGAACAATGTTTACAAATACATAAAATAAAATCATAGGATTGCAAATAAAATCAATTTATATTGAAATGCAGTTATTAATTAAAAAAAAATCACAGAACCCAAGTTAAGAACTCTTGCCCTAAAGTTTTATCTCTGGAGTTGCATGCAAATGAAACCAATAGTAAGTAATAGCTGGGTAGAGAAATCCACTGCTTTACCTTAAAGCAGACTTTTCCTTCTAACCCATATTTGGATTAGAAATCAGAAAAAGTATCCAACACTGGTAGCAACCAAACAAGTCAGAATTCAATGATCTCTCAGGGCCCCGGGATCATAATGATATAATAAATATTCTTTTTGTAAATTGTGGTGGTGTTTTGTTTGCTTTGTTTTTACTGATTAGTTTTGGTTTTATATCACATTATATATATGTATCCCTCCCTCCTTCCCCTGCCCAGTGAGCCATTTCTTACAACAAAGAGAAATAATGCATTTTCATTTTTTTGCAGACCTTGGACATTTTCCATAATCTGTAGTCACAGACCTTAAAGCTTTTGAGCTAATTCTTGTCTGTCTTTGGAAGGGGTTTTTAGGATGACCCTTCAAAAAGATATTAAAATAGTACATAGCTGAGAGCACGCCTGGCACTTTAAGTTAATAAAGTTAATTGTCTTCTAGCTCACAAATGTCTTTCCTATGGCACTTTGGACCCCTCTCATTCAGCTGACATTTTGCAATTCTAAGCTTTCAAGGGACTCAAATAAGAATATATTGGTATCTGAGAGAGCAGTAAAGGTCCAAAAACATGAAAGCGTTGTATTGCTTTGCCATGAAAAACATTTTAAAGAGGGGTAGAGAGAATAGGGAGTAGTGAAATCTGAACTTTGAATTCAATTGAATTTTCTATATTACCAAATAAGCACTTATTGAATTATTTTATTCTCTGTAAAGCAAATTCAAGTAAATGAGCATTATTGATTTTTGAATGTATTTTATTACAAATAGCTCAGGTTTATTAGGTTTATGGACATAATATTAGAGCTATGACCACAAAGGAAATTCTTCCAGCTAAGAAGTGGATGACTCAGACCTAGATGTTGGGTCTGATCCAGAAAGTTTTTAATAAAGAGTTTTTATAGATTTTTAGAGGGAGGGGGCAATAGGGAATGGGAGGCAATTCTTCTCTGTTGTTCCTTATACT
This sequence comes from Monodelphis domestica, assembly GCF_027887165.1. NCBI lineage: Eukaryota > Metazoa > Chordata > Mammalia > Didelphimorphia > Didelphidae > Monodelphis > Monodelphis domestica. The sequence goes on along the minus strand of NC_077233.1, from coordinate 181,712,102 downwards.
ATTGCTTTCCCAAACCTTTCAGAAAGAAAGGTTAACTGACAATCACCTGTCCCTCCCTAAGGAAAGGAGAGGGGAATTAGCAACATATTCCCAAGAAATTGCTGTGAATGGTCTGACACATATAAGTAATATGTAGTAGTGGATAGAGAGCTGTCCTTTGGAGCCCGGATGACCTGGGTTCTGTTTCTAGGTGGTCATTATAGGACCACAGGGGGACAATTTCTAGGTAGATCCTAACTGACCTGCAAATATGAATGCAACTTGCAAAGGTGCCTAAATTTATTATTCTAAGAGTTTATTCAACAGAAGAAACTGGCTTACTGTACTAGGGGTTTTAAACTTCAAAACAATTGATTTTCTTCTCTCCAGGAACAGAAAACATTTATAAAATGATCACTACCAGATTATCCCCAGGAAGAACTCACTGAAGTTTGACAATTGTCATCTATCTGAAGCTCCTATCTGAAGTGGTCAGAAATGTCTGAGTGCATAAATCTGTGGTTTTAAATATTTTTGGTTTGTTTAATTTTTTAGAGGAAGCTAATTGGGAAAAATGATAAAGCTTTCTCAAATGAGGGAAGAATGAATAAATAAAGCATTGGTAGTTGCACTCTGACTTAGTTGTCTAATTAATAAGTTGATGGATAGCCCACTAGCAAGTGAATGAAAATAGGACTAAATTTTTTAAATTGCTTTTAAAAACTTAAGTGCAGGCCCGTTTTTCTTATCCAGGTAGAATTGTTTTGTTATAAAGCTGCTTAGTATAGGTTTTCCAAACACAGTCATATTCCAATACATGTCAAACTCTATGTCAATAACTAGATTTTCTTCAGTCCTACCCACATCACAGCCAATTTGTGTTCTCTGTAATGTTTTTATTTTCACTGGTAGATGGCTACATCCCTATTATGTTTTATCCTCTGCATGAAGAAATGCTAATAATGTATAGATATTTTCGAGCATATCTATAAAATTATATGTTTGCATAAAATTTTTATGATAGAAAAATATATCTACTCCGGGTGTGTCTTCCTGTATTGTGTTCTCCATTTTTGTTCAATGTGTAGACAATGTTTAAGGAATGGGGTTTGGAATGTCTGTGTGAAATGAAATTAAAATGTATATAACTATTGCAGAAAACAAAGGTGCCAAGTAATATGGTGTAAAAAATGTAAATACGTGAAAATTTCATTTTTCTAATAAAGACACTTTCTGCCAATTGATATGAAAAGGAGAAATGGAATGGTGTGCTTTCCTTTAATTATGTTCTTCATGAAAGATACATTTGGGATTTTTTAAAAGGAAGAATTATATTATTTTTCTTTTCTTTTTCTCATGGTTCCCTGGGGATGTTTAGGGGAAGCTGGGTTAGAGAAAAAGCTAGGCATGGGAGTCCCTGGTCTTGGCTCAGGAAGAGATAGCTGAGGCAGTTGAAAAGTCCCACTGGTCTCTGGGGCTCAATTCTAATCCTCTGGTGCTGCTAAGAGGTACTTCTTGATGAAAACGTTGTGTCTTCATTCCCCCAACTCATTGTACCTGAGAATGAGCTTTCAAAATGTGTTTGTGCCTCCTCTGGGAGAGGGCTGGGGATGGGATTCTAACATGGTCCTTAGAGTGTAAGAGGACCACCATCCCATGTGCCAATGCACATGAAGCTATGGAAAACCCTTTGCCCACATTTGCTCAGAATGACCCTTCATTGCAAAACATACAATGATGTTTGCAAGTCAGCTCTGGGGCAGGAATTAAGTCCTTGGAGATGACAATGAAAGATGTTCAAAGTACTAATTATAGAAATCAGGTCTGACAGGTTCTACTAGGATGGAAAAGCCTCAAATATGAACAAAGTGAAAGGCGATCTTATTTGTCATCTGAAGGCTCTTCTAAATTCTCAGAGATTCATCACCAGAAGGTTGACCTCCATGTGATGATTTCCCTTTATAACTCGGTGACCTTAGACCAGTTCCTTCAAATATTAACACTGTAGGTTTTCTATTGTATTTTTATTTATGTTGTTAAATATGTCCCAATTACATCATAATCTAGTTCTGGCCATTCATGCGATTATATAGTACCTTAGAGCAGGGGTATTAACACTGGACAGATGGCAGCCCCACAGGGATCCACTGCTATTCGAGTTTGACACTACTGCTTTACCATTTATAGTGTCCTAATCAACGTTTAACATAAGTAATCACAATAATTCTAATTTTATGGGTGAGAAGTTAGCTAGTAAGTAGCAGAGAACAATGAGTACTAGCATCCATTTTGTGTAAGTGAGAGTATTTTAACATTTTGGTAGAGACTGGATCCCATTAATATGGCTATTCCTACTAATGATTCATTCACAACCCATCTATACTTTCTTATGCTATTTAATTCTTATTTAAGACTTATCCCAAATTCTTTAGAGATTAAATCAATGCTCAAGAGGTCTTTGCCTTTGATATCTTGGGTCCCTTTAGCAATCTGCTGAAATCCATGAACCCCTTCTCTGAATAATATTATTAAATGTATAAAATAAAATGCATAATACTCAGAAAACCAATTGTATTGAATTAGTGATCAGAATAATTTTTTAAAACCCTTACCTTCCATCTTAGAATCAATACTGTGTATTGATGACAATGGGGGTTAAATAACTTGCTCAGGGTCTCACAGCTAGGAAGTTTCTGAGGCCAGATTTGAACCCAGGATCTCCCATCACTGGGCTTGGCTCTCAATGCACTAAGCCACCCAGCTGCCTCCTATGAGAATATTTTTTAAATGTCAATAGAACATAGGGCTAAGAACGCCTATTCTAGATTGTTTGATAGTCTGTGGTCCCAGTGGGTTGATTGGAGGCAGCCAGCCTAACCTCAGGTATCAAGATAGTGTAAATCGCTGACCCAACACAGTTAAAGGGCTTATCAAATAATAGCTTGACTTAGCTTACAGGAATACATTTGTCAAACACAAGGCAAAGATACATGTTGGCACTTCTTATCCTGGTTCTGGTTCAGTTGAGGGCCAAGACCTTCCCTTGTCTCCTTTTTTTTCTTGAAGACTATTCTCAGTGGTGGCAAATATGGACAGGATGGAATAAAGAATCCACTTGTTTTCAGAAAGCAGGGTATTGCTTGTAATTGGAAGTTTTATATGTCTGGGAACTACCAGATTTCATGTTATCAATGAAAACTACCTACACAGCACAGGCTGACAGTCTATCAGCAGTACCAAACCCCTATAGCTTGTTCTACAAGCTGGAGACTTTCTCTTTAACCTTCTAACCCTGCCATAGATTAGGAACTTCTCCTTTGAAATCCTATCTTCTCCCTCCAACCTCCTTCTTCCTTGCAATACATATGGGCATGCCCATAGCCTACAATGCATCAATACTAAGACACCACTTGGGCTAGCCAGATGTTATCTCTTACCTTTGCTCTTTAACTAGCCCGCCTCCTTGTATGACTGTATATTTCTTAAATAATTTTATGCCACTTCTTACATGAAAATCATTCTTGTCAAATGCTATAGACTACTTATATCCACCATGATGTTCTCCTTTGAGCTTTGATTACTGGCAATTATGAATTTTTTAGGTATTACAAGTCATAGTTACATCACCAGAAGAATAGCATTAAAAAGATGAATTTCTGCATCATACAAAAATGGAAGATCACTCCACATTCCTCCAAATTTCGATTCTCTTGTTCTCTTTTGCCTTTACAATTAAGAGCCCAGCTCACAGCCCATCAATCAAGTATTTGTAAAGTGCATATTCTATGTCATATGCTGTCCTAGGCACTGGGGATACATTTATCAAAGTGAAATAGCTTCTGAATTTATATCCAAATTGGGCAATACACATTTTGGGGAGTTAAAGCAAAGAAAAGGCATTTACAAAATGGCAGCCATAGATTCATGTACTGATAAATCAATGCAATGCATGGTCCATGCAACTGCAAATCATAGTTTGGATAACAGGTATTCTTCATACATTTAATATTTCCCATGTGAATTGTTAGGCTGAACAGACTGTTTTGAGTGGTCACAGATTTCATTGAAGGAGACCTTAGAGAATTCTATGGGTTGGTGCAATCAAGACCACATCATTCACCAACCAGTAATATCTGGAGCATATTTTCTTTTCCACTCACATTCTGGGAATAACTTCTCCAAAAAGTGTAAGGAGAGGAACAAGAAAGGTTAGAGATGGACTCTATAGGTTCTGAAGGTCTGACTAAAGAAATTCTAGCTTTTTTTTTGTAGCCCTGAATACCACCAAAGATTATCAGGCTGAGTCAGGTAAAATAAGTTTTGTATGTCCTTTTCCCACCCAAGGCTTTCCTATTACTTGTAAATCTGCTGACATGGTGGTCGCCTTTTGAATCGCATAATACACACTTTTAAAAGATTGGAACCAACCTAAACAAAATTGCAAACTTTTCATCCCTGGGGATAGCTTGGCTGTTTATGTATTGTCCATCTCAGAACTCTCTGAGAATGTGGCTATTTGGTTCCCTGTTCAAATCACCATACTCATTTTTCTAGAAAAAAAGACAGCCTTTACATTCCCAAACTGGATCAAACCCTTTCTACCTCTGTGATCTAGGTTATTTCCAAACTTGATCCTTTTGAGGGTATCACATAGCCCCTGGATTCTATCATCCTAATCAGAACAGGCACAAGTTTTAAATATAATTATTGCTAACATTCTCTTATGGGCAGCCACATTGATCCAGAACCAAATAATATGATAGTGAAAAGATCACTAAGGGGCAATTAGATGTCTCAGGGGGACAGAGAGCCAGACTTAAAGATGGAGGATCCTTGATTCGGGTCTAGCCTTAGATACCCACTAGCTATGTTACCCTGAGGAAGTCACAACTCCAATTGCCTAGCCTTTACTGTTCTTCTGCCTTGGAACTGATATTTCTCTTAATTCTAAGATACAAGGCAGGGGTTAAAAAAAGAAGTGGCCTGAATATGCTGTCAGAAGACCTAAGTTCTGTTATTACCCAATTCCTCTGTCTTGGCCCCAGTTTCTTCATCTACAAATCAAGGGACTGTACTGTATAGTCCTATATTTAGAGTTATAATGGATCTTACAGTTCATCTAATTCAAATCCTTTCTTTTACAAGTGGAGAAATCCAGAGAATTTAAGGAATCTTCCACAGTCAATCAGCTAATAAATGCAAAAACAAGATTTGCATCTCTCTTTCCCATTACTTGGTCTGGTACTCTAGTCCATCATCCTCCCTAAGTTCTGCTCCAGCTCTAAATTCTAGTTCATAACTAGAATGCTCGCTGGGGCTGGTGTTGACTATAAATCAGAAAGACAGTACCAAGCAGTCATTCTGGATCAGGAGACACCATAGAATGATGGACTGTTAGAGCCACTGTTGGGAAAACTCAGGTCCCAAAGTGACTTACTGACATAAAATGAGTCAGTGGCAAGGCTAGGCTGAAATTATTCTATTCATATACAATAGGGGAAGGAGAAACACACATTAAGTAAACCCTGAGTGAAGGCTGGTGTCAGGACTCAAGTAGGGAAATAGGCAATACACTTGCCAAAAAGGATGACAATGTCCTTCAAGGTCTAATTCCAAGTTCTTTCTTTCCCTGAATGGTGTTGCTACTAATAAACTGGGGTTGCTCCATGCAAGCCTTCTTTTTGTTTTATTTTAGGTTTTTTTGTATCCTCAGTGCTTAGGATATCTGGTATATAATAAGCACTTAATATATGCATGTTGATTAACTTCTACAAAATTAGTTCATAGTAGGAAGTCCACAATCAGTCAATGAAAATTATTTCTTAAGGCTTGCTCAACAACATTGACTTCCAATCACATTGTAAGGAAGGCTTCAGAGAAATTTCTTCTCTTCTCCAATGAGATGGAATGAAAGAAGCTCCCAAACCAGGATGTAGGCCCTTTTTATGGCTTGAGACTTATTCCTAGCCAACCCCAAACCAGGGCATACTTTGTGGAAGGGGATATTTATTTCCTCTCAGGCACCTTCTATTTTCTGAGATGAGCTGGAGGTCAGTGGAAAATTTTCTGTATCCATCCAAGAAGCCCCTTAGCTTTGAGTGTGCCTTTATTCCTTGTGAGATTTTCCTTTGGATAATGCAGCATGTGAGATGGTTTGCAACAAACAGACAGGAAGGAGAGGGAGGGAGGAGGTGCTGCTGCAGTTTTCTCCCTCCATCTCCTCCTGGGAGTCCAACTGCACATATTCCTATACATGCTTTAGACTGCATAGCAGCATTCCATTCCATCAGTTGGCCAGTTCACCAAGGAAAAAGACAAAAAAAATCAATGTTTCTGGGATCAGAGAGTCTAATGGGACTTTTTTTCTTCTTTTTGCTGGGGGTTGAGGGAACAAGGCAGAATTTAAGACAGTACATCACTCAGTAAGGTGGGAACCCTTTTTCTCTGAGATGCCACAGCCCTGTACTTTTTGTTCTCCAGTAGCTGGACAAAACTCTCTCTCTCTCTCTCTCTCTCTCTCTCTCTCTCTCTCTCTCTCTTTTGCTCTCTCCTCTCATTCTGCTCTCTTTCTCTGTCTCTCTTATCTTTGTCTCTATATCTCACTCTGTCTCTTTCTCTGTCATTCTGTCTTCCTCCTTCCCTCTCTCTAACTCTTACTCTTTTTCTCTCTCTGCCTCTCTCTCATCTTTCTCCATCTTTGTTTCTCTTTCTTTGTCTCCCTCTCTGTCACTGTCTCCTCCCTCTTTCTCTTGCCCTTTCTGCCTCTTTCCTCCTTTCTCCCTTTTTCTCACTCTCTCCATTTCTTCTCTCTCATCGTTCTCCCTCTCTCTTTCCTCATCTCATGCTTTTTTCTCTTCCTTCCCTCTTCCTCCCCCCTCTTTCTCTATATCTCTGTCTGCCTCTCTCTCCTCTCATTATTTTTACCTCTCCCTTTCCCTCTCCCCTCTTCATTCTTCCCCTTTTTCCATCTCCTGATTCCTGTTCCTCCTTCCTAGCCCCCCTTTTTTAAAAATTGCTTGTTTGGGAGCTCCAGCACATTGGCCATTTCAGACCCATTTTACATTAACTGAAGTGGCACTAATACTACCATCACTGCTATGAAACTAATCGGCAATTTGTGAGACTATTTTACATCTATGTAGCCACATTTGGGGAAGTAATTATTTCCTAATTAGGTGGCAATTTATGACTGCCATGTGGGGCACTGGCTTTTGCTAGCAACATGGCTGTCTAGGGCCAAGAACTTGGATGAGTTGCTTCTCACTTCTGAGATGAAACTGGCAGCTGACCAGGTAATCAAATAGCACAATTTGAGCAAGGAAAGTTAACAAGGAAATAATTCTAGACCAACTGAAAGGGAAAAAAAAACCTACTGGTTCTCCTGAAGTCTTTGGTAGCCCAAGAAGTGAAAGAATGGTAGATTTCAAATTAGAAGCCCTGAGTTTGAATTCCACTTCTACCACTTAATTACCTATATAACATTGGTTAAGTCATCTTGAGCTTCAGGCTCCTCTTCTATAAAATATAAGACTTAGACTAGATAACCTAAAAAATCTCTTCTAGTTCTAAATTCATGATTCCATGAATCTCAGAGTACAAAATCTACTGCAAATAAACAATTTGGAAAGCAACAGTCTAAATACTAAAATATCTGATCTGTAGGTTCTGGACATAGCTATCAAAGTACAGTAGAATCCTATGAGAGCTCATCATGGATTTTGAAATGGAATCTTAGAGCTAGAGTGAAAAGCACTGAGTTCAAAACCTATGTCAGATGTTTACTACCTGTATAATCTTGGTCAAATCACTTAGCCTCCCTGAGCCTCAATTTCCTCATCTGTCAAATGAGTGGATTTGACTTGATCTGAGATCCCTTATAGCTTCATATCTAATTATTCCATAATCTTAGATGATATGGTATAGAGAAAATACCCAAGAGAGCACTGGGTTTGAATATTCACCCCACTACTTCCTGAGTAGGTAGGCCTAAGTAAGTCACTTCAATCCTTTATTAAAGGGTGATCAATCAGTATTTATAATTAGTATGATCTATTATTCGTAGGCAGGTAGGTACCCCATTAAATAGAGCACTAGGACTACAGTCAGGAAAAACTGAATTTTAGTCTTGAAAACATAATAGTTGTGTGACTCTGGGCAAGTAACTTAACTGCTCTTTGCCTTGGTTTCCTGAATTGTAAAATAGATATAATAACAGTACCTTCCTCTATTGTGAGGGTCAATGAGATATTACTTATAAAAGCACTTAGCAGAATGTCTGTCACATAGTAGGAATTGTTTATTATTTATTATGATACTGAGCTGGAGAATCAGGATAATTGCCTATTTCTCAGTGTTAGTGTAAGAAAAGATGGTATAAATTAAGTGTTGGAAAGGCCATGGGGGCATATGTTAAGAGATGAGGAGATGATTTGAGAGTTATCATAACTTGTCCAAAGTCACACAAGTAATAAAGTTGCAGGAACTTTATTTGAACTTGGTCCTCTGACTCCATATCCACTGTATGTGACCTCTAAAGACCTAGACCTCATTGCATTTAGTAATATGAAATGGTATTTCGTTGCATATAGAAGCAGTATGGCATTACAGAGAGAGAGGGCTAGAGTAAGAAATTCCTGGGTTCCAGTCGTTTGATCCTAGTAAAGTCATGTAACCATCACTACTCAGGAAACAGCCTCTAAAATGACTGCAAGCTGCAGAGCAGATGTCAACCTGCATTGATTTTTTGAATTCTTCATGCCAATGAAATCCCAAGTAACCAGAATACATGGTGTGAAACAAGTCATGGTCCCAAAAGAGAGCAACTGCACAAAGATACCTGATAGAATCCAATTCACCTCAAAGACAGATAGATGCTAGTCTTATCTACCTGACAACTTTTAGAAAGGCCCTACTGTCCTTGGGCCCTTAGCCATCTCTCTTTGTTTCTTAAGCTCTCTTTGCTTCTAGAAGAGTTGTGGATATACAGTTGACCAATTTGTATCTCAAATCTGTAAGTAAAAAAAAATTAATATGCAATTTTCATTGACCCAAAGTCAAGCTTGCCAATCAATATCCCCTGGGCCCTTCAGGTATTTTGGGGAAGATAAGTCATATCTGCCCCATGAAAAAAACAACATGGAAAAAATAGGCCTATAATATGTTTTACCATGGGCATTTTTTCTTAAATCAGCTTTCTTGTGATCTTCCTATCTGAGGCACCTTCGGTTTGGTGTATCCTCTATTAGAGGCTGTGTTCTGTGTCCAAGTTGGCAACTGAATAATGGAGATCGTCCCCTTGTCTAACCAATGGACACTTCCCTCTTTCAAGTCCTTCTGAGTTCATGCATTAGTCTATGAATTCTCAGACCCTGATGGGCCTGAGGTAGTGAGACCATTGTCAAATTGTTGTCCATCCCCTGGAGATACAGGTTCCTAGGATTTGGAGATAGAGGGAACCTTATAAATTATTTACCTCAAATGTTCTGTTTTAATAAATATGGTTCAGCAAAAAGAATTATAGACTTGGAGCCAAAAGAGATCAGGGTTTTATGTGGCCTCTGGCAGTGATTAGTTGAATGACAATGAACTTGTTCACTTTCCCTGGTCCTCAGTTTCCTCATCTAGAAAATGAAATTATTAATACTTGTAATACTTATCTCACAGCATGGTTGGGAGAAGTCACTGTGATAAACTATGGAGTGTTTTACACATCTTAACATGATTTGCAAACTTTAAAAGATACCAACTCTGATGATGATGATGATGATGATAAATAGGATCCTAAAGATGACATTGGAGGAAAGTGAAGCTCCAACCTAAGCTGTGAGCATATGCCCCCCTCCTCCAAACAAACAAAATCCTATCCCTGCTGTGAAGAAGCTTACATTCAAATTGATGGGGGCATCACATGAAAGAAAGATGAAATATAGGAAGGTACCCATTGGGAACATGGTGGTGAAGGCTGGAAAATGAAGAATAAATACTCTCTGCTCTTTCTCAAAATAGAGGTTCTAATAAGAGAGTTCACTAAGAGTTGAAGGTTTTCAAGAGTAGAAAGAGAAGACAGCTGAAGCAAGGTAACAAGCTGGGAACTGAAGTGACTTTCTAAAGTCACAGAAAAAAGAAAAAATATTCTTTATTGTTATAATTGAATGGAAATACTTTAAATAAGGACATGTAGTCATGAGCTAAGATTTGATATCCTATCTTTTAACTTAGAAATCTCCTGTCACCTGCTGACTGACTGACTGACACTCCTTTGGCTGATTCAGAAGTATTTTTCCTTTTCCATTTTTCCATAATCTTTTTTCTCTTTTTCTTATTTTTTTTCTTCTCAAGAAAAAAATAAATCTGTTTGCTTTGTTGCTTCTTATAGCTTCACTATACCTAAGGCAACCAGACACTCCAAAGAATATCCTCTTGATCCTTTCATAACCAGACAAGAAAGTCATGGCTCTGCTTGAGATACAGCAGGGTTGGTACCAAGCAACATCAGAAATATTCTGTGTTCTTCTGAGCTCAGGGCCATAAGAAGTACCTTTGCCAGAATGAGACAAATGTCAGGAATTCCTGGGGTCCTCTAACTTATGCTAGTGCAGTAGGCTGAGTAGGAGGGAGATTAAGAACAATGAAGGACTCCTGAGCTAGTGAATGCATTAGAAAACCATGAGAATGGGATGGGAGAAGGGGTCTGTGAGGAAGGAATAATTCTCTGTCATTCTCTTCTTACATTGATCCAAACAACTCAAAGATGTGGCCAGGTACAAACATTCTAGAGTTCTCATCTTTGCCTGCCCTGGAGCTATATAAAATATAGAAATATTGGGTTTCACTTGATATGCCACATCAAAGACCTTCAGATCTGGAAGACATCACTTATTTTACACATAAGGAAGCCAAGGCCTTGAGGCAGAGCTATAGCTGAGGTGGGAGAAGGAATTTCAGACCAGGGTGTTGAATTTAGAAGATAGTCTCATAGAAATAGCCTCCTGCCTGTGTTCTAGAGTCTGTGCTTTCTCCCGAAGGCAGGTATTTTTCCTTTCCCACTCTATTCTCCTACACTAATCCTTCAGGGAATGCTTCATGCTACTGGCCCCAGTAGCTCATAGAAATTAACTACATACACCTGAGATTCATCTGCTTAGAAATGATAATTGCACCTCTAGTAGTTAATGAGGTCATCATGTGACAGTGCAGAAAGAAAGGTGAAGAGATTCCTTGACAGAGCACTGGAATATAACCACATTAGAAGATGTAAGATAAATAATGACCCAGGAGAGGAGACTGAGAAGGTATAGGTAGACAGGTAGAAGAAAACTGGCATAAAAAACTAAGGTGGAGATAATGTCCAGGAAAAGGGGATGGTCTGCTGTCATTGTCTATGTTGTCAAATGCTATAGAGAAGTCAAGAAAGAAGAAGACCAAAGAAAGGTCATTAGATCTAGCAATTAAGAGATTTTTTTTAATAACTTTGGAAAGAACAGTTAAGGTAAGTTGGACATAAGATTGTAGAGAATTTTGAAAAGAATAAAAGGAGGTAAAGTGGAGTCACTGAATGTAGATGGCTTTTTCAAGGAATTAACCTAAGGAATTGAGGGGAGATATAGGGTGATTGCTAGAAGAAATTAAATAATTGAGTGAGGAATCTTTTTCTTTCCTCTTTTTGTTTTTGTTTCTTTTTAAGACAGAGAATTGAATATGCTTAGTGTAAACCTCAAAATTTCTCAGACTTATGAATGTTAGGGGTTTCCCCCATTGGGGAATCTTCTACTTAAAAAAATTCCCTAGCAGATGGTGAGAACTCTACTTGAGTGTGGGGGCTCCTAGCTAAAGTACTTTGATCCATGCTTATGGAAGGGACAGGAAGTTCTTTGAGTCATGACTGTTTTAGAATTGATACAATGGGATACTAAGTACCTATAAAGGTGGGGCAACTTGTAAACTACTTAAACCTAAAAGGGTGATAACTTATTCAGAGGTTTTTTCTTAATGAAATTTGTCGACACAGCAGCATTTTTTTCTGACTTACTAAAGAGATTAAAACTACTCAGCTGTGAATTCAAAATGGGCGGTCCTTTAGAAACATCTACAGTGATTGGTAGATGTAAGGACTTAGGGGAGGTGACATAGGAGATTTTGCCCTTAAAAATAAGAACTCAGAGAAGAGCTGGATCTGATTCTGAGGGAGCTCATTTTGAGAAGACTCATTCTGAGGATCTCGATTTCTGACTCTCATTCTGAAGGAGAGCTCCTTGAGGAGCTCCTCTGAGGGGCTCTGTCCCTCTGGGGTAGGAGCTCTGGAGGCTCTTGAGAGAGGCCCTTTGAAACAATCTCTGGCTGGAAGACTCTTTGAGGAAGGATGCTGGCCTGGTGTTACTAGAATCCTTGTTTAGTCAGACCTTGTGGTGAGTGTTAAAAAACTGACTGATTTCTCTCTTAAGGCTCAGGTCTAGGCCATATTGGCTTGAGGCCCTTCATACTTATTCCTTTCTTACTCTCTCTCTCTCTTTCTTTGATTACTCATTGTATTGTTAATTAAAATCTCTATAAAACCCAATTGACTTGGGTATTTGAATAATTGGGAATATTTCCCTGGTGACCACCTTATATTTGATTTTAAACCCAAGACACTGTAGTGAAACATATTTCTGTGGTCAAACTTACTCACCCTCTCTTATATCTATCACAATTTATATCTTCCACTATTTTAACCACTACAGTTTAAGACCTCAACCATTTTAAATCTCACATTAGCCAGCAAGAAAGAAAGCAGATAATAAGGAAAAATTAAGTATTCAATAACAATTGGAACTATCCAGTTGGAGTAGGCTTTCATAGAGATAGTGGTATCCCTATTGCCTGAGGTCTTCAAGCAAAGTCTAGATGACTGCTTTTCATATGTGATAAAGAAAAGATGGTTTGCTCTGTGCTCTCTTCATACTTTAGGACTGTGATACTATGAGAGCCCTAATGTACCAAGGAATATTTTTTTAATTAATTACATCTTCTAACAGGTTTTTATAGGCACATTATCAAAGTTGTCATCTGACATTAACCAATCAATCATATTGTATTTAATAACAATTGTGCCAAGCACTGGGCTATATGTTGGAAATACAAAGACAAAGATACAATACTTTCCCTCAAGAAACTAACTATACTTTGAAAGGAGACAATATATACTTATAAAAGTTTATACTATATACGCCCCATATACATATATATATTCTCATATATATCCCAATTTTAGGGTAATTTTGATTAAAGAAAAATACTAAGAGCCAGGTAATCAGGAAATGTTTCATGTAGAAGCTTATATATGATCAGAATTTTCAAGGAAACCAGGAAACATAAGAGGATATATTGAGAAGTGACATCTTGTTGTGCAAAGACATGGAAACAGGAGCATTTGACCATAAGATATTGTGCATGAGAGATAGCAAGAATGCTAGTCTGGCTGGAACTTGGAGTGAGTGAAGGGGAATAATGTATGACTGGTGGAAACCAAGTTAAAGATTTTAATGCCAAATAGAGGAGCTTGTATTTCATGCTGAAGGTACTAAGAAGTCATTGAGTTTATTGAACAGATGAGTGACATGGGCAGATGGATGATTTAGGAAAATCATTTTGGCAGCTAAGTAGAAAATGGATTAAAGTGAAGAGAGACCTTAGTTGGGCAGAATAACTAGTAGGCAATTGCAATAGTTCAAGTGAAAGGTGATGACGGTCTGAAATAAGGTGGTGGCTATGAAAATGGAGAAAAGAGAATATATATGAGAGATAGGGAGATAGGTGACACAGTGAATGGAATGCTAGGCCTGGAATAAGGAAGATATGAGTTCAAATATAACTTTAGCTATTTACTAGCTGTGTGACCCTGGGAAAGTCACTTAAACCCTTTTTGCCTCAGTTTTCTCACCTATAAAACGAACTGGAGAAGGAAATGGTAAACCCTTCCATTATTTTTGCCAAGAAAACTGCAAATAGGGTCATAAAAAATCAGATATGACTGAAATGACTGAACAACAACAAAATGGGAGTGATACTGTAGATGTAGAATCTATAACTTTTGACAACTGATTGGATATGGGAGCAAGAGGTAGAGTGACTTCTTGAGGATGACTGTGAGGTTGTGAAATTGTATAACTAGAAAGACAAAGTGCCCTCTACAGAAATCAGGAAAAAAATGCATAATGAACTTGTAGATGCTGGGCTATCAGGGGACACTAGCTGGGGACTTGAGGTATTCATTTCCATTAAACTACTTTGTGTAGCAAAGATAGCCTGAGGCAAACACTGCCAATTCTTTGTCTGAATGGCACATTTCTGCATTTTCTGTATCCCCTACTCCCTTGGTTCAATTTCAGTGCAGCATTTAGCTAGAACTTGACATGTAATCACTCTATATACGTTTATTGAACTGAACCAAGATTCACAAATTGGATAAAGTCACACTAGTTTGCTGAACCCCAAAATAAATTGAACCCAAATGATTTTTTTTTACAAACCATGAGCCAAATTTAACTGAAACAAATTTAAACCTGGTGAACCAGTCCAATTAGTAAGATAAATGCTTGCTGAATTGAATTATTGAAAGGATAGTAACAGCATTGGGAAGAATCTAAGAAGATGAAATTCAAAAAGGATAAATATAAAACATTCACCTGGGTTCAAAAAATCAACCTCTCAAGCATAGGTATGACTCAACAGTAGCTGATCCTTAAATAGTGGAGGTTAAATGCTTCCTATTGTGTATCAGACACTGATTCTGCTTTGTGATACAAAGATGTTATTGCCTGCCCTCAAGGAACATTTACTCAAAAGTGAGGAGAAAAAAGAATTCATCATTGGCTTCAGAACTGAAGAGATTCTATCAGTCATCTTTTTCATCTAGTTTTCATATTAAAATTGAGGAAGCTGAGACTCAATGAACTCAGTGAGGTAAAATGATTCCTACTTGGTCATACAAATAGTAAAAGACCAGTTCATTGTCTCTAAATAATGTTCTTTTTCTTGGCATGTTTAATGCAAATTGGAGTATTTGGAGAGGCACATGAAAAAAAAAAATGGTATAGGGAAGGACCAATGAACAGGTATTTCTTAAGTACCTATGATATATAAAGTACAATTCTAGGTATAGAATTAGAAACATAAACACAAATCTAAGAAGAGTTCCTGCCTTCAGGGTATTTACATTCTAGCTGAGCAAGAAAATATGTCTGAAAATTCATAACCTCCTCCATTTTTATTTTGATAATGAAATTAATATTTTCTCCCAAAGAATAAAAATTATTTTCTTTTAGATTATTTGGGAAACAGTATAGGCATCCAGCTTCTCAGCTGATAGAGCTTTAGAAGTTTGTTTCATTCCCAAATAATATGTTAGGCATTTCTGGGTCATTTAAACAAACTTTGAAATGCTCAGCATGCTAGACATACTTGTGCCTCAATTTCTTTATCCATAAAATGGAAGCAATGGGATTTAAATTAGGACTCTTGTATATTGCCTTGTTCAGTTCTCTTATTTTTTGTAGAGTAGGCTTGAGTCCCCCAACTAGTAAGGAGCTGAACTAGAATTTAAACCTAAGTCCTCTGACTTTAAATTAGCTTTTAATAGTGACTTATGACTTAGTAGGTAAGTATAAGGCAGATAGTTTGCACAGTGGATGTAGAGCACTTGACCTAGAGTCAGGAAGACTTGAGTTCATATCCGACCTCTGACACTTATTAGTGGTGTGACCCTGGGCAAATCACCAGATGCTGTTTGCCTCAGTTTCCTCATTTGTAAAATAAGCTAGAAAAGGAAATGGAAAACCATTTCACTATCTTTGCCAAGAAAAACCAAAATGGGGTCATGAAGAATTAGATACTACTGAAAGGACTGAACAACAACAGATAAGTCTAGGTAGCTGCTTGAGGCAAACATGATGAATGACTTGCCCAAAAGTTAAATAGCTTGTATCAAAGGCTGAATTTGAACCCAAGTCTTCCTGATCCCAAGCTAGCATTCCATTGACTATGTCACAGATATTTAATAAATATCAGTTATTGTTATTATGAATAACATTTATAATCTGAAATAAGATGTAGTGTATGAATTAGGGCCAAGTCTAGTCTCTGAATCCCACTGGCTGTGTGAACCTGAGCAAGTTACCTAACTTCCCTTTGACCTACACAATTCTTCTATAAATGGCATAACAGTTGTAAGTTTGATAGAGGGAGTTTTCCTGTTTCTCTCTCACACACATACACACAAATATGTATATGTATATGTGTATATATATAAATATGTATGTATAATAATATCAATAATAATAATAACTAGCATTTATGTCTAGTACTTCAAGGTCTGCCAACTACTTTATAAATATTATCTCATACTATCCTTGAGAGGCAGTTTTAATCATCTCTATTTTACAGAAAGGAAAACTGAGGCAGATAGAAGTCAAGGTGACTCACCAAGGGTTGCACAAACCAAGGTAAACTAGGTTTGAACTTAGATCTTCCTGATTGAAAGTTCACACTTTAATTACCTATAATACTATCACTGACAATTCTTATCAACAAAGAAGCACTAACCCTGCTTGAAAGAGTCTCCCTTGGATCAGCTATGTAATACAGTTGATAGAGCACCTGGTCTGGAGCCAGGAGAACCTGGGTTCAAATGTGATCTCAGATACTTCCTAGCTTTGTGACTCTGGCCAAGTCATTTAACCATACTTGCCTAACCTTTGCCACTCTTCTGACTTAGAATTGATACTGAAGATGGAAGGTAAAGATAAGGAAGGAAGGAAGGAAGGAAGGAAGGAAGGAAGGAAGGAAGGAAGGAAGGAAGGAAGGAAGGAAGGAAGGAGGGAGGGAAGGAAAAGAATCCCCAATCTCTTCTTCCCATGTTCCTGGCTCACATTCTTCAAGATAACAAAGTTTTATTCTTCTTCTGCTAAATAGTTGGCTGAGAGGTAGAATGCAGCGCTATTGGCTGTTACTAAAGGAAATAATGAAGAGTCATACAGCTGATTCATGCAGCTGATGACATTCCAAATGAGTTCCCACATGTCTAAAATAACTCTCTCAATTCCATTTTCTATAGCTATCATCAGGCAAACATCATATAATTGAGCAAATTGACAGACACAATTAAAAGTAGAGATCAAGAACCCCATACTTCCACCCCACAGCAGGGATAGTAACCCTATCTGCCCAGAGCACAGCTCTCTCCTTGGCTTTTCTCAGTGGCTTTCAAGGGCCAAGACGATTTCCCACTTCAGGAGCAATGTTGTCTTGTCATCATGACCAGCCACCAAAGTGGAGGATTGGTGGGAAGTAGCGCCTGCAGTAGCTGCAACATTCCATGCCAACCTTTGGTCCCCCCTAACCCCCATCAATCTGCTGTTGGTATAATTAAACTGAATGGACTCTGCCGGAGGAAGTCTCTTCTTTGCATTTATCAGAGAAAACTTTTATGTGCCAAAAAGGGGAAGAAAAGGAGAAGAAGATGAGTGGGGATTAGATCATTCATGACTATGACTCTTTCCTCCTGTGGGAACTGTATCATCGCTATATGAGATTTACACTTTGTGGCTTTGTGAGACATCTCAATGCAAATGCCAAGAATGATTGTCAGTGTTAAAGGTTTGGAGTGCAAAAGTGACTGGCTTGGTTTATGTGTACGGACTTGCACTAAAGTGTCTTTCAATCATTCTCTCACCAAAAAACTGCACCCCCTCTAGAAATAAAGCCAAACAAAAGAATCTGGTTCTTGTTTTAAATATACTATAGAAAGCCAGGTGACACCATTTTTGTTCTTCCTATGGATATTAGCATTGCTACTGGTCTCAAAGTCAAAGAGAAAGAGGTTCAAATTCCATACCTCACACACACACACACACATTAACTACTGGATGTGTAACACTAAAGTCACTTAAGCATTCAGTGTTATAGGCAGCTTTCTAGCCCTTTATTCATTGAAGGATAAATGCCAATGTCCATGGTTAGAAGTCCTTCCCCTTCAGTAGAGAGATTCCTATATCAATAACGTCAAAGATATAAAATTAATTAATTAAAAATACCTTAATAAACCTAAATTCTTGCATTTGAAAAGTACTTTGGGGTTCATAGATATAATACTTAATATTAACTATATTAATTAATTATATGAATGTCATCTTGTTTGACCTTTACCAATCAGTTAAGAGAAGTCATTCCTAAAATTATTCTTATCTGTTATTTTCTCTGTGCCACTGGCTAAGATTATCCTTCATCCACTTACTTTGATCCAAAATCTTATTTGAAAACACACACACATATGTAGATGTATGCCATTCCAAATTATCTAATTAGTTCTTTGTTTCTATTGTTTGTTTCCTTCTTCCCTTCTTTTCTTCATTCCTTCCTTCCTTCCCTTGGTATCACTCCTATAAGAAGAAAATGTCCAAGATCAGACAACCCTTCCAGAGAGTTGTCAATAATCTATATTTTCTTACCAGAGGTGTAGAATGTTAATGTGCTGGACATTTTCCATTCTCCAAGCATCTGGCAGAAATAATGTGAGACTGAAACTTCCAGGAAATTGTGGAGCTACAGAGACGGACAAGGAAATTAGAAGAGAATTACTAGGGGGAGAGTAAAATCCCTTTTCCTGATCATCTCATAACAGAACAATACTTTTTAATTGTAATGTGTGTCTTGGATTATCTCCAATTTATTCTGTCTATAGCTTAATTATGTGTAGTTTTTGCATGGCATCTCCCATATTAGGTTGTGAGCTTCTTAAGCACAGAGATTATCTTCTGTTGTTCTTTGTATCCTCTGGTGCTTAACATGGTGCTTGGCACACAGTAGGTGCTTAATAAATGCTAATTGGCTGACTAATCACCAGAATCAAATAATTTTCAGGGAGGGCAGCCCCTCTCTCTGACTTTATTAATCCCTCTCTCACCACCATAACTGTATTAGGGTAGCGGTGATTGGCAGTTTCCATCTTTTTGCCAAATAAGAAACTGGAATTTGGGGGCTGACAGAAATTCAGTGAGAATAGAAGTTGTAGCTGAAAGTGACAAAGGAAGGAATGTGTTGATAATTGTTTAATAATTATCTCTCTGAAACAAGTGTCCATATCATACTTTTTTTAGTTTAGTCTTCATTATTTATTATTATTAACATTTTATCTATATCTTCTAAAAAAAAAACAACAAACCTTTACCTTCTGTCTTAGTAGTAATATTAAGACAGATGAGAGGCAAGGGCTAGGCAATTGGGGTTAAGTGACTTGCCCAGGTAGTAAGTATCTGAAGCCATATTTGATCCCAGATCCTGCTGACTCCAGGCCTGGTGTGCTATTAATTGTGCTACATAGCCATCCCATCTCCATATCTAACTTAATTCTAGACAATTAATTATTAATAATATTAAGCACTGTTTTGTAGCATTTGCTGATTTTTGAGAGGTAAATGCTTTGCACAAGTGAAATAACCAGCTCTCATGAACCCTGTTCAAGGTACTTTTGCTTAGAAATCACAAAGCCTAAATCCTTCATTTGAAAATAAAGAAACAGAGATCCAAAGTCTACCAATTTGCCCAAGGTCACCCAGCTAGTTAAGTTTCAAGAGAATGGTTTGGATCTGGGCCCTCTTGACTCTAGAGAGAGTTTTCATTAAACTATAACAAAGATCACCTCATCTCTTTAGCCATCAACCCTATTTTACAGATAAAGAAACTTAGTGAAGAGAAGAAACAAGGGGACTTATCCAAGGTCATGCTGCCCTTTCTGGCAGTGACAACACTAGAATTATGATCTCTTTTCTAGGCAAGAGCTCTTTCCTTAAAGCAATTTTGTTTTCATCTATTTGTTATGTTATTCTCTCTTTCTTCAACACTCAATTAGTCTCCACAGAGCTGGCATGAATAGCTAAGACCCTGAGCATCCCTCTGTGAGTCTCTAAAAATCAAGTTCCCAGGAAGAATCTTTGTGCCTGTTAAGACCTCTTGCTGTTTTTCAGGATGCCTTCCATATTTCAGGCACTGCGGCTGCCATTTCCCACTTTATTTCCATTGGGGCCTTTGGATATATACCATCTGGTCTCAGTGATTTACTGCACAAAAAGATTCTCAACTTGTGGCATCCATTTCTCCTTAGAGAATCAAGACTCTAATCTTTCACTAAATGTCTTTAGAATAGGAATTTTCCTGTCAGCACAACTGTGAAAAATAGTGCAAGAATCTGCCTCAACTTCTCTGCTAGGCCTCTAGGCTAATTTTTATATTGTTTATGCATGGGAGGAAACACATAAAGCCCTCTTAATTCCAATACATTTCAAGAATATAGTTAAGATTCATAGATTATAAGAACTGAAAGGAACCCTGGTAATCATCTAGTCTAGTTCCTTAATTTTACTGAAGAAGAAATTGATTGATACTGTGAAGATGGGATTAACTCTCCCCTGCCCATTTTTAAATTTAATCACCAGAAGTCTATACTACCCACTTACACTTGAGTGCAGGATGTCTGTGACCCAAACGTGCAATAATGGGTGATGAATCAGAATCGACTAACTGTCCTAAGCAAAGCTTTAGCTGTAATTGCTACATGTAAAATGGAAGGACATGACAGGAAGTGACAAAAAGGAATGGTCTTTTAAAATGCGAAGAACTTCCTCTCTTTTGTCTTCAATTTGACCTTGGAGAAGCTCTGGCTGAGGACCTCGGATTGCTTCTTTTTTCCCTTAGAACTACCATGTGGGGTGAGTGAAAAAGGATGATTCCTTTCCTGATTTTTCTGTAGTGACTAGCCTCAAGAGAGGCCTCCCCTCTTGAGAAAAGCTTTGTGAATCCCCAGGTCTTCAGCTCAAGGCTGAGGCTCCTCCCACTAATAACTAATTAGCCCTACTTGGATTGAGCCAGAGTTCAGAGCAAAATACTTGGTGTGTAGGTTAGCTATCTTACCCTATCCTCTCTTTGATTTTCTTACTCTAACTCTTTTTATATTTTATAAATAAATTGCTAAAGAAAATCATTTTGGAATTGATTAAAATTCCTGGTGACCCTACTCTTAAATAATCTAATCCAACCTTTTATATTAACCCCTTACATTTCTGGTCCTTACAATACTCAAGGAGGGTATAATTTTCCAAAGGCTACACAAGTCATGGCATTATAGGATCAGAAAGATTTAGTCCTGGAAGGTATTTTAGCACTTATCTAATCCAACTTTCCCATTTTACTGGTGAAGAAATTAAGATTTAGAATGATAAAGTGAATTACCCAGAGTCACAAGTAATAAATCAAAGGGGGGGGGACTCAAATTCAGGTCCTCTGATTCTTTTCACTTTGTCTGCTGTATCAATTACCCCTTCTGTCAAAAAGGGGTTATCAAATCTGTCCTATCTCACCAGGTTCTCTTGGGGATAATATACCACAATATAGGATCATTATGAGTAGAGATTGCTTTATGCTTTATACTTATATCTCCAGTACTGGGCATAATATATGTCACATAGCAGGTGTTCAAAAATGCTTCTTGATTGAATTATTTAAAAGCATTTCTAAAATTTAAAGCTTTCTACATTTTTTAGATTTCGCTATTATGCCTTAGGACAGCTAGGTGACTTCATGCATAGAGTGCTAGCCCTGAAGTCAGGAGGCCTTTGAATTTAAATATGATCTCAGATACTGGCTATGTAACCCTGGACAAGTCACTAAACACTGTCTCAGTTTCCTCGTCTGTAAAATGAGCTAGAGATATCAAGAAAATCCCAGAAAGGACTGAAACTACTGAATGATCACAACAACAACAATACTTTCTTACCATTATTCAGTCATTTAAATCATGTCTGTCTCTTTATGATCCCACTTGGGGATTTTCTTGGCAAAGATTCTGGAATAGCTTGTCATTTCCTTCTCTTGCTTTTTTATATATGAGAGCATTGAGGCAAATGGAGGTAAGTGGCTGGTTCCAGTGTCACACAGGTAGAAAGTGTCTGAGTCCAGATTTGAACTCATAATCTGACTCTAGCCCAGCACTCTATCTTCTGTGCCACTTAGCTGCCCATGTCTCAGATTAGCTAACCTTCACTCTGCAGGCTTTACCACCATGCCCTCCCATCATCAGAAGGTAAACCTATCTAGGGCAGGGACTGTGGTTCTTTTTGCTTTGTAATTTGTATTATTAGCATTTAGCATAGTGCCTAGAGAATACTAAGTGCTTATTGAGTTGATGTAGTAATTCTAATTATAAGCAATAATATTATTGACATTATTTAAAAAAGGAAGTGTAGATAAAAATGTTAGTCTATTTATTTAACCAGCAAAAGGAAAGTTATTTCCATTTTTGCCCATCTCTGCCTCTCCTAAATGTTAGTTCAATGAAGCATAATTTGAATAGGGCACAGGAAGATGGAAACATAATTGACTAAGCCCTATATGCCTTTTGCAGCCTGCAGCATTGGGGTAAAATATCACAATTTAAATGAAACCTCGCAAATGAATCTATTACTTCTTCCAAAATGAGGTAAAAATCTTTATATGACCCAAATATGCCATGAGTGAAATCTACTTATTATGTGGCACATGGGATCCAAGTTTTTTTTAAACCCTTACCTTCCATTTTAGAATCAATACTCTATATTGGTTCCAAGGAAGAAGAGTCACAAGGGCTAGGGAATAGGGGTTAAGTGACTTGCCTGGGGTCACAAAGTTAGGAAGTGTCTGGAGTCAGATTTGAACTGGGGATCTTCTATCTCTGGGGTTGGCTTTCAATCTACTGAGCCATTTAATTGCCCAATTTTTCTCCAAATAATTTTGAACTTGATTTCCAGAAAGCAAAGGTATAAATGTTCAGAATAGTGGTAGAAATGGAAGAGACATAAGAGTCCATCCAGTTTACTCTTCTATACTATCACCTCCTATTCAATGGATATCAGCTTTTTCAAGAATAAAATATAAAGTTGTATGTTTGGTATAGTGAAAACTCTGAAAAAAGACCTGACCTTGTTCTCTCTTTCCAATCTTCTTATCATTTTACTCCCATCTATAAACTACAATTCAATTACACAAACCTTTATGGTATTCCTCATATATTCCATTCCATCATCCCTTTCTTTCCCTTTGTACTGGCTGCTCCTGTGCCTAAAATGTTCTGTCTACTCACCTATACCTTTTAGGTTCTCTGGTTTTCTCCATTACTCAGCTCAAAACCCACCTTCTTCAGAAAGCCTTTGCTAGTGGTTCTCCTCACCCCCTACCCACCAGCATCCTTTCCTCTGAGATAAACATTGTCTGTTTTTAACATATTAAGTAGGAACTTAGTCATGTTTGTGTTTGTGTGAGCTCATTGATAGAAGGTATTTTACTTAATGTCTCCAGTATTTAAACACAAAGGCTGGCATATAATAAATAAATACTTGCTGCCTGGCTGTATCCCTCATTTATTCAAATGATGAGTAAACTGGATCTAAGAGACATTAAATTATGGACCTGGGAGTAGAGTGGAGCCAAGATGGCAGAATAAAGGCAGCAACCGAGCTGAACTCTCCCAATATTCCCTCCAAATAACTTTACAATAACTATTCAAATCAAATTTTGGAGTTTCAGACCCAAGAAAAGATCAGAGTGAGACATTTTTCCTGCCTAAGACCACCTAGGAGATCAGAAAGACAGATCTCTGACTGAAGCATGGGAACCAGCTTGGAATGGAGGGAGAATCAGCAATGGGCCTTGGAGGCAGTTGGATGAAGCAGCAGTAGGAGCAGCCTCCTGAGCTCTCAGACCAAGAATGGCAAAGGGGCCAGACTGGTCAGAAAGAGATTACAGGGTATCCTTTGCTGGCACTGGATGCAGCTGGGACTAATCGACACCTCTGTTACCCATACACAGTTCGAATTTGGAGTTCCACGGGATAGAGAAGTGCTTCTGGTCAGTTACAAAGGAGAAGGGGCCATGGTGGCAGTTCCAAAGCAAAAAGGAGTATTTGTGCATGTAGCTGCAGGAAAACAGGGGACTTGGCCACAGTTCCAAGTCCAAGTGCTAGCACTTGTAGCTGCAGAGGAGCAGGTACTCATGTTGAATAAAGACTAGAGCACTGACCAGGAGAAAAGTGACCACACCTCTCCCTAGATCACATAATCTTGAAAATTTCCAGGAATATTATAGCCAAATTCCAGTGTTCCAAGGTCATGGAGAAAATATTGCATGCAGCCAGAAAAAGAAAAAAATTCAAATATCATGGAATCACAGACACAATTACACAAGATTTAGCAGCTTCCACATCAATGCAAAAGAGGGCTTTGAATGTGGTGTTCTACAAGGCTAAGAAGCTAGGTTTCCAGCCAGAATCACTTCCCCAGCAAAACTAAGCAAATCCTTAGGGAAAAAAAAATATTTAATGAAATAGAAGACTTCCAAACATTCCTGATGAAAAGACCAGAACTAAATAGAAAATTTGACACTCAAACCTAAGACTCAAATGAAGCATAAAGGGGTAAACATAAAAGAGTAATCTAAGAGACTCAAAATTAAAATGTTTGCATTTCCCTTTGGATAGATGATATGTATAACTCCTAAGAACTTTATCATTCTTAAGGAGGACATGAGTATAAGATTATTTTATTGGGATGATCTAAAAATAAAAAGATAAAAAGAAGGAATGACAAAGAGGGACACACTTTTTCCATTATGGAAAAGGGGCAAAGAGGGAGGTAAAATGGTGACATTTTTCTCACATAAAAGAGACTTACAAGGAAAAGCTTTTATAATGGAGGTGAAATTGGGGGCAGCACACAATACTTGAACATCACAGTCATTGGAATTAGTTAAAAAAGAAAAGCATATGTATAAGCACTCATTTTTGTATAGATATCTTTGGAATATATATATATCTTAATAGGGAAATAAGAGAAGATTATAAATGATATGGGGCAGGGAGCAGGGTGATAAAAGGGAGAACAGACTAAGAGAGGTAGTGGTCAGAAACAAAGCACTTTTAAGGAGGGATAGGTTAAAAAGAGAGAAAAGGATAAATAGAAGGAAATAGGATGGAGGGAAATACACAATAATCATAACTGTGAATGTGAAAGGAATGAGCTCATCCATAAAGATGGAAGCAGAGAACAGAATGGATTAGATACCTCAAACCAACAATATGCTTTTTATGAGAAATATGCTTGAAACACAAGGACAACACACAGAGGTAAAATAAAGGGTTGGAGCATTATCTCTTATGCTTCAGGTGAAGTTAAAAAATGAAGGAGTACAATCATGATCTCAGACAAAGTAAAAGTAAAAACAAATATATTTTATTAAAAGGTACCATAGACAATGAAATAATATAAAAAATTGTAGCAAGTTTCTCTCATGGCCTCATTGCTCAAAGTATATAGGGAACTGAATCAAATTTATAAAAAAAATAAGAATCTTTCCCCAAACAATAAATGTTCAAAAGGCATGAATAAGTATTTTTCAGAAGAAGAAATCAAATCAATTTATATTCATATTAAAAAGTGCTCTAAATCACTACTGATTAAAGAAAAAAATTAAAACTATTCTGAGGTACTATCTCACATGTATCAGAAATGACAAATGCTGAAGGGGACAAGAGAAAATTCGTACAATAATAAATCATTGGACAATTTGTGAATTGATCCAATCATTCTGGGGAGCAATTTGAAATTATATTTAAATGACTTATAAAACTGCACATTCTTTGACTCACCAATACTACTACTAGGTCTGTACCCCAAAGAAATCAAAGGAGAAGAGAAAGGACAAAATATTTATAGCAATTCTTTGTGGAGACAAATAGTTAGAAATTGAGGGGATGCCCATCAATTGGGGAGTGAGTTGTGGCATGTGATTGGCAGGGAGTATTATGCATTATCCTTGAGAAATGATGATGGAGGTGGCTTAGGGAAAAAAAAAAACACACGATAAGACCTATATGAACTGATGTAAAGTGAAGTGATAAGAACTGGAAGATCATTGTGCACAGTTACAACAATACTGTCATGATAATCACCTATGAAAGACTTGGCTACTCTGATCAATATAATGATCTGAGATAATTCCAAATGACTCAACAAAAAAATGCTATCCACTTCTAGAAGAAAACTGAGGAACTCAGTACAAATTAAAGTATGCTTTTCTCATTTTTTTTTTGCTTTTTTATTACATGGCCAATATTTCTATATATTTTTAATGTATAACTAATTGATATAATTTTACTTTCTTTTTCAATGGGTAGTAGAGGAATGGAAGGGAGGAAAAGAATTTGGAAATCAAATTATCAAAGGTGTTAAAAATAAATAATAATTTTTTAAAAAGTACTGAGCTCAGGATCATTACAGATATTAAGGATTACAACTGAAGTTTTAATTTGGATCCTCTTGCTGTTCCAAGCTTTGTTACTAATGCTGAGGGGCCTGACATAGAGAACATTGCCCTCAGGTTTTTATACTGGCATCTAAGATTGTAAACTTTATTTTTCTCAGTTAACATGAACTCCACATCATTATGAAATCATATTTATTTAAAGAGTATACTTATAGCTCTTTGAATAGCTCATCCTTAGCTCTCACTTATTTTGTATGTTCATGAACCTGCTGAAATATCCTCAGGGGTCTATGAATATAGATGCATGTATTCCCTTCCCTGAAACACACATACACACATTTTTAGTCTGACTGGTCATGGACTTTCCAGAAAAATTTCCTCAATCCTTCTTTCCTATATAGAGATTAAATTTGGAAAGGGGAACTTTGGGGGCATTTGAGAAGTTGAAAAATTTGAGACAAAAATCAAAAAGGGCAAAAGTTAAAGAAAAAGGAAATGGATTGGAAGAAGGCAAAAAAGTTCATGGAAGAAGAAACTGGGAAGAAAAAGACCAATCAATCATACAACATGCATTTTTAAGCTCTTATTTTATATAGCAAATGCTGCGTTAGACATTAGAAATATAAATACAAAAGAAAGACAGTCCATATCTCAAGGAGTTACAGGCTGAACATAATATATCACAATTAAAAAAATAGAATTAATATATAGCATAAGCTCTGGGTTTACTCTCTTTAACCCTCACTGAAGGTAGCAGATCCTGTTATTTGATGGCAACCACTACTTCTCCCCTCATTGTCTTTGGCTGAGGGATTCAATTTTTCCAGTGCTACCTCTCTTGGGCCCACATTTATTACAAGGTGTAGTTAATTTGATTTATTAAAAGAGGACTGTGTTAGAATGAGAGATTAAGAACAGTTGGTACAAAAGTATTCCTTTAATAGTGAGAAGACACAGGTCTATATAAGGTCCAGTGGAAAATGATCTCCAGCTGAGAAAGCACATGACAAAAGAGGAATTCCTTTATCTTGGATGAATGGAAGTCATTCTCTTCTTTCCAGGAATCATCATACAGTTTCCCTCAAGAATGTATGACTCCATTTAACCCTGAGATTTGGAGCCCTTGTACAATTCTGACATTGGATATTGCTATTGCCCCTTGAAGTTACTTTTATTTGGTGCGTCTAGATTACCCTCCTTCAGCTTCTGGGGGGATGTGTTCTTTGTAGTCAGTCTTTATTCCCAAAGAAGGAGTATGGCACTCTCACTGGGATCATTCCCTCCTCCCAGGCTCACCCCACTTCCCTACCCACTTTTGCTGCTCTTTAGTTACAGGCACAAGATCCATTCTTTTTTTTTTTTAATATATTTTATTTGATCATTTCCAAGCATTATTCGTTAAAGATCATTTTCTTTTCCTCCCCCCCACCCCCCACAGCCAACGCGTAAGTCCACTGGGTATTAGATGTTTTCTTGATTTGAACCCATTGCTTTGTTGATAGTATTTGCACTAGAGTGTTCATTTAGAGTCTGTCCTCTGTCATGTCCCCTCAACCTCTGTATTCAGGCAGTTGCTTTTCCTCGGTGTTTCCACTCCCATAGTTTATCCTTTGCTTATGAATGGTGTTTTTTTCTCCTGGATCCCTGCAAGTTGTTCAGGGACATTACACCGCCACTAATGGAGAAGTCCATTACGTTCGATTATACCACAGTGTATTAGTCTCTGTGTACAATGTTCTCCTTGTTCTGCTCCTCTGGCTCTGCATCACTTCCTGGAGGTTGTTCCAGTCTCCATGGAACTTCTCCACTTTATTATTCCTTTTAGCACAATAGTACTCCATCACCAACATATACCACAGTTTGTTCAGCCATTCCCCAATTGATGGGCATCCCCTCGTTTTCCAGTTTTGGGCCACCACAAAGAGCGCAGCTATGAATATTTTTGTACAAGTCTTTTTGTCCATTATCTCTTTGGGGTACAGACCCAGCAGTGCTATGGCTGGGTCAAAGGGTAGATATTCTTTTGTCGCCCTTTGGGCATAGCTCCAAATTGCCCTCCAGAATGGGTGGATCAATTCACAACTCCACCAGCAATGAATCAATGTCCCTACTTTGCCACATCCCCTCCAGCATTCATTACTTTCCTTTGCTGTAATGTTAGCCAATCTGCTAGGTGTGAGGTGATACCTCAGAGTTGTTTTGATTTGCATCTCTCTGATTATAAGAGATGTAGAGCACTTCTTCATGTGCTTGTTAATAGTTTTGATTTCTTTATCTGAGAACTGCCTATCCATGTCCCTTGCCCATTTATCAATTGGAGAATGGCTTGATTTTTTGTACAATTGATTTAGCTCATTATAAATATGAGTAATTAAACCTTTGTCAGAGGTTTCTATGAAGATTTTTTCCCAATTTGTTGTTTCCCTTCTGATTTTAGTTATATTGGTTTTGTTTGTACAAAAGCTTTTTAGTTTGATGTAGTCAAAATTATTTATTTTACATTTTGTGATTCTTTCTATATCTTGCTTGGTTTTAAAGCCTTTCCCCTCCCAAAGGTCTGACATGTATACTATTCTGTGTTTACCCAATTTACTTATGGTTTCCTTCTTTATGTTTAAGTCACTCACCCATTTTGAATTTATCTTGGTGTAGGGTGTGAGGTGTTGATCTATTCCTAGTCTCTTCCACACTGTCTTCCAATTTTCCCAGCAGTTTTTATCGAATAGTGGATTTTTGTCCCAAAAGCTGGGATCTTTGGGTTTATCGTATACTGTCTTGCTGAGGTCGCTTTCCCCCAGTCTATTCCACTGATCTTCCTTTCTGTTTCTTAGCCAGTACCAAATTGTTTTGATGACTGCTGCTTTGTAATATAGTTTTAGGTCAGGGACTGCAAGGCCCCCATCGTATGTGTTTTTTTTCATTATTTCCCTGGATATCCTTGATCTTTTGTTCTTCCAAATGAACTTTGTTATGGTTTTTTCTAAATCAGTGAAGAAGTATTTTGGTAGTTCAATGGGTATGGCACTAAATAGATAAATAAGTTTGGGTAGGATGGTCATTTTTATTATATTGGCTCGTCCTATCCATGAGCAGTTAATGTTTTTCCATTTGTTCAGGTCTAGTTTTAGTTGTGTGGCGAGTGTTTTGTAGTTGTGTTCATATAGTTCCTGTGTTTGTCTTGGGAGATAGATTCCTAGGTATTTTATTTTGTCTAAGGTGATTTTGAATGGGATTTCTCTTTCTAGTTCTTGCTGCTGAGCTTTGTTGGAGATATATAGAAAAGCTGATGATTTATGTGGGTTTATTTTGTATCCTGCAACTTTGCTAAAGTTGTTGATTATTTCAATTAGCTTTTTGGTTGAATCTCTAGGATTCTTTAAGTAGACCATCATGTCATCCGCAAAGAGTGATAACTTGGTCTCCTCCTTGCCTATTTTGATGCCTTCAATTTCTTTATCTTCTCTAATTGCTACTGCTAGTGTTTCTAGTACAATGTCAAATAGTAGAGGTGATAATGGGCATCCTTGTTTCACTCCTGATCTTATTGGGAATGCATCTAGTTTATCCCCATTGCAGATGATATTAGCTGTTGGTTTTAGATATATACTGTTTATTATTTTTAGGAATGACCCTTCTATTCCTATGCTTTCTAGTGTTTTTAATAGGAATGGGTGTTGTATTTTATCAAAGGCTTTTTCTGCATCTATTGAGATAATCATGTGGTTCTTGCTAGTTTGCTTGTTGATGTGGTCAATTATGTGGATGGTTTTCCTAATATTGAACCAGCCCTGCATCCCTGGTATGAATCCTACTTGATCATGGTGAATGATCCTTCTGATCACTTGCTGGAGTCTTTTTGCTAGTATCCTATTTAAGATTTTTGCATCTATATTCATTAGGGAGATTGGCCTATAGTTTTCTTTCTCTGTTTTTAACCTGCCTGGTTTTGGAATCAGTACCATGTTTGTGTCGTAAAAGGAGTTTGGTAGAACTCCCTCTTTGCTTATTATGTCAAATAGTTTGTATAGTATTGGGGTTAACTGTTCTCTGAATGTTTGATAGAATTCACAGGTGAATCCATCAGGCCCTGGGGATTTTTTCTTAGGAAGTTCTTTGATGGCTTGATGGATTTCAATTTCTGATATGGGATTATTTAAGAATTCTATTTCCTCTTCTGTTAGTCTAGGCAGTTTGTATTTTTGTATATATTCATCCATTTCTCCTAAATTGGTGTATTTGTTGCCATATAATTGGGCAAAGTAATTTCTAATGATTGCCTTAATTTCCTCCTCATTGGAGGTGCTGTCCCCCTTTTCATCTTTAATGCTGTGAATTTGCTTTTCTTCCTTCCTTTTTTTAATTAGATTGACCAGTACTTTGTCTATTTTGTTTGTTTTTTCAAAGTACCAGCTTCTTGTCTTATTTATTAAATCAATAGTTCTATCACTTTCGATTTTATTAATTTCTCCCTTAATTTTTAGGATTTCTAATTTGGTTTTCTGCTGGGGGTTTTTAATTTGATCGCTTTCGAGTTTTTTCAATTGCATTTCCAATTGATTGATCTCTGCTCTCCCTTGTTTGTTAATATAAGCTTTCAGGGATATGAATTTGCCTCTGATTACCGCTTTGGCTGCATCCCAAAAGGTTTGAAAGGATGTTTCGCCATTGTCATTTTCCTTGATGAAATTATTAATTGTTTCTATGATTTCTTCTTTAACTAAACGGTTTTGGAGTATCATATTGTTTAATTTCCAATTGGTTTTAGATTTGGTTTTCCATGTACCATTACTAATCATTATTTTTATTGCCTTGTGATCTGAGAAGGCTGCATTCATTATTTCTGCTTTTTTGCATTTGTGTGCTATGTTTCTGTGACCTAATGTATGGTCAATTTTTGTGAATGTGCCATGTGGTGCTGAGAAGAAGGTGTATTCCTTTTTATCCCTATTTATTTTTCTCCATATGTCTATTAATTCTAATTTTTCTAAGATTTCATTCACCTCCTTTACCTCTTTCTTATTTATTTTTTTATTTGATTTATCTAAATTTGATAATGGTTGGTTTAAGTCTCCCACTAGTATGGTTTTATTGTCTATTTCTTCCTTCAATTCGCCTAGTTTCTCCATTAGAAATTTGGGTGCTATATTATTTGGTGCATACATGTTGATTAATGATATTTCCTCGTTGTCTAAAGTCCCTTTTAACAAAATATAATTACCTTCCCTATCCCTTTTGATCAGGTCTGTTTTTGCATTGGCTT
The DNA here is from genome assembly GCF_027887165.1 of Monodelphis domestica. Lineage (NCBI taxonomy): Eukaryota > Metazoa > Chordata > Mammalia > Didelphimorphia > Didelphidae > Monodelphis > Monodelphis domestica. Next base: position 181,680,544 of record NC_077233.1, on the reverse strand, counting down.
TATCAGATATCATGATTACCACTCCTGTCTTCTTTCTATCAGTTGAGGCCCAGAAGGTCTTACTCCATCCTTTAATTCTGACCTTGTGGATGTCAACCCGCCTCATGTGTGTTTCTTGAAGACAACATATGGTAGGGTTTTGGATTCTAATCCATTCTGCTATTCGTCTACGTTTTATGGGTGAGTTCATCCCATTCACGTTCAAAGTTATGATTGTCATTTGTGGACTCCCTGGCATTTTGATAGCCTTCCCTAATTCTAACCTTTTCTTCTTCGGCTCTACCTTTTAGTCCAGTGATTTACTTTGAATCAGTCCCCCTTGTCCCCTCCCTTGATGTTTCCCTTTTTAGTCCCTCCCTTTTTCTTCCCTCCCCCTCCCCCCTCTCTTTCCCTCCCTTTTTGTTCTCCCTCTCCCCCTCCCCCCCTTGGTTTTCCCTTCTCCTTACCCTTGTTGGGTAAGATAGAATTCAAGATCCCAATGGATCTGGATGTTTTTCCCTCTCAGAGTTGATTTCCCTGAGATTGAGGTTTAAGTAAACCCCCCCCCCCTCTCTTCCTCTCCTTCTTTTAGGAGTTTTCTTCCCCTCCCCTTCCCATGTTAATCTTTGTGTGAGAACCATTATTCTATTTGGTCTTTCTTTACCCCCTATTTATACATTACATTTTCCCCACATATTGGCATACATAGATTGATATAAATGTAGTCCTTATAGAAGAGAGTTTGAGTAAAAGAAGAAGATAACATTTTTCCCCTTTCCTTAATATTTACCTTTTCAGGTATTCCTTGCTCTTTGATTTTCGGTATCAAACTTTCCACAGAGCTCTGGTCTTTTCTTTGCAAAAAGTTGGAAGTCTTCTATTTTGTTGAATGCCCATACTTTCCCCTGGAAGTATATAGTCAGTTTTGCTGGGTAGCTGATTCTTGGTTGGAGACCCAGCTCTCTTGCCTTTCTGAAGATCATGTTCCATGCCTTACGATCATTCAGAGTAGAACTTGCAAGGTCTTGTGTGACCCTGATTGGCATTCCTTTATATCTAAATTGTCTTTTTCTGGCTTCCTGTAGGATTTTTTCTTTTGTTTGATAGCTTTGGAATTTGGCAATTACATTCCTGGGAGTTGTCTTTTGGGGGTTTAGTGTAGAAGGTGTTCTGTGAGCTCTGTCAGTGGCTGTATTGCCCCCTTGTTCTAGAATCTCTGGGCAATTTTCTTTGATTATATCTTGTATCACCATGTCCAGTTTGGTGTTTATTTCTGGCTTTTCTGGGAGTCCAATTATTCTTAAATTTTCTCTTCTCCCTCTATTTTCCAGATCTATCACCTTGTCGGTGAGATATTTTATGTTCTCTTCTAATTTCTTGGTGTTTTGGCTTTGCTTTATTAGTTCTTGCTTTAAAGCCTCATTTTCTTTTACAGTTTGGTCAAACTGGTTTTGTAGATGCATGAATTTCTTTTGCATTATTTCCCACTTTTCCTCCCAGAGGGCTTCCATCTTTTTGGTCATTTCTGATTCAAATTCTGCATGGGTTTGTGGAGAGTTTCTATTTCCTTTGGAAGATTTTGGAGAATTTTCTTGTATATCTTCTTCTATCTGCTCTGTATTTTGTATTTTGGCTCCATAGAATGTGTCCAAAGTCGCCCCTTTCTTCTTATTTTTCTTGGTATTTTGGGGCTTCTGTGCTTCTGTGGAGTTTGTCATCTCTGAATGTGGAGGATTAGCTTTTCTTATCTCTGGTGATCCGAGGCTTTAGTCCTGGGCAGATGTTGGTTCTAAGAGCTTTCCCTGGGTTAAACTGAATATGCCTCACTGGAGCTGGAATGGAAGGGTCAGACCACGAGGCCACACTCTCCCCCCAGCTCGATTTCAGGAAGTTGCCTTCAGAATCGCTGGCCCTGAGGCTGTTTCCTCGGCCTGCGGGGGGGATGGGCTGCAGCTTTCCCAAGCTCTAGGGCAAGGACTTTCACTGAGACTTGGATAGCAGGATCCAGCCCATGAGGCTGTCTTGCCCGCCCTGAGGGTTGCTGTTGTTTCGACCAGCTCTCTGCAGCGGAAGCCCCAGGCAGTAACTTTCACTGGGACTCGGGTAGAAGGCCCTGTGGGTTCTGCTCTCTGAGCCGGGCCGGGCTGCGGCTTCCGGGAGCCTTGGACTCTGCGCTCCTACCCCTGAGGTCCGAGTGATCTCGGGTTCTGGCTTTTGAGGGGAGCCGTACCTTTTGAACTGGGTCCAGGTCCAGCAGGAGGCTTCCCAGGGTCTGTGCTGTTGATCGTTTTGAATTTCGGCGCCTTAGGAGCTTATATTTTGAGATCGGTCGGGAAGGGTTTTCCGGAGATCTGAGCTTTAGCTTTCTCTAAGCCGCCATCTTAACCAGAAGTCACAAGATCCATTCTTAAAGCTTAACTCAAAGGGGTAGATAGAATGCTCCTACTCAAGTCATATACCCAGAGGTGTATTTAATTATTTTAACCAATGCAGATGCATTTAATTATCTGATTTCAAATAATGATTACTCCTTGGGCTAAGATTACCATTTTATTGACTGAATGACCCTAAAAAGATGTTTAAGAATTGTCGGCAGATAGTTTGTACATTTGTTTTATTGATTACATAAATCAAAGAGACATTCTTATCTTATAAAATTATCAAGATATAGAATAGGGGTTCTTAATCCAGGTTTTCTCAAACTTTTAAATAAAATTTATCACTGTATTTCAATACGATCATTTCTCTTCATAATTCTTTGTACTATATATTATAAAAGGTGATGAGAGTGGCAATTCTGGGGCTCAAGTTCTTCAACACTAGCAGTTTACCGCAGCAGTTCTCCAGGGATCCTACTGGCCAGGGCAACAAAGAAGGGAGCATTTCACTTACAACATATGCAAAGAGCAAGTTGTTAGTGGTCTCCTGCATTAAGCATTAAATGTTGGCATTTTTTCCAATCCTCAGTGATTGTGAGGCATATTTAAATTTTAGAATGTTCTTTCTTCAAAGAATGAAAAGCAAAATCAAACTTTCTTCCTCCAAAGTAATCAAGAAGAGTGACATTCCTTAATATATTAAACAAAAACCTAAGAGGGAAGTACGGCTTTGATTTAGCAATGTAATAAAACCAAAGACTATCAGTAGAGGAAGAGGAGAATTTTCACCTGGATCAGAAGATTATAAAGAAAAGAATAGGACACAGAGGAAAGAGAGAGAAGGATCTAGGAACACATATAGTCAACTAAAAAATTTGGGATAAAAAGGAGCTTGGAGACTCAGGGGACTGAGAGCCAAGCCTAGAAACAGGTGGTTCAGGGTTCAAATATGACCTCAGACACTTCCTAGCTGTGTGACCCTGGGCAAGTCCCTTACCCTCCATTGTCCTCTCTTCTGTCTTGGAACCAATACACAGCATTGATTCTAAGATGGAAGGTAAAAGAGTTTAAAAAAAGATATGTAATTCTTCCTAAAGTTAAATCAGCTGGACCTGCTGTAGAGGAAGCTGCTAATTGTCCTCAAGGAATGATTTGAATACACAGGAAGTGTCAGGGGAGAGATTGCCAAGTATCAAAGAGGGAAAAGAGGGATATTCATGAAATCCAGCTGAATGGATAGCTATTTGTAGTCTTCCATTAGCATCTTTATGTTATATTTTCATAGCTTGATTCCAGGTAGTTATAGATTGTGCACCTACTTTGAAGTACTCACTTCTAGTGATTCATAGGATCATAAATAATAATGTCACATAGACAGCTAAGCTAATGTTTACAAAGTCTTTGTTCAATGAGAAATGGCAGAACTTGGAGCCAGGGGGAAAATATAAATAAAATGAGTATTTCTGCCGGCCCCTCCACTCCAACAGATGTTTTAACCTTTCTTTTATGTTCCCCTTTGCCCCCAGATAAACTCCAACATTGCCTTTGTTGCCATTATCACTCATGAATTGTAACTCATTTGATCTTTATTACTATTGACACTATTCATCAAGGACCACACCATGCTTTTGTATTTATTCTTTATCTTGGTTGAAGAATTCTGGATTGGTCTTCTTAAATGACTCCTCTTTTTCTTCTACACTAGAATTATTTCTCCTTTAGAATTTTACCAGAAGCTTATCATCCTTTCTATATTTCTATAGAAATCTAATTGATGGGGGATCCCACATACTCTGACATTAGAATCACTGAAATCTTCTTTCTGCAAATATTGGGTGCATGGCATATTATGCATGGCATTCTTCCTCTCCTCTATCACATTTTTTTGTCCTTCTTATACACATTTTTATTTTATATTTTTTCCACATTACATGTCAAATTAATTTTAGTAATTATTTTCCAACGTTTATGATCCATGTTCTCTCCCTCTTACCCCTCCCCTACATTCTGAGATGGCAGATATTATAAGTTGTACATATACTACCAACCATATTTCAAAGACTGTCACGTTGCAAAAGAAGACATATCCATTCTATTTGAGAAAGATTCATGGAGTAAATAAAGTGAAAAATGGTATGCTTCAGTTCTTATTCAGACTCCATCAATTTCTTCTATGGTGGGGAATATCAGTCCCTTGGAGTTGTCTTGGATCCTTGCATTGCTAATAATAGCTGTCAGTCACAGTAGATCATTGTGCATTATTGCTGTTACAATACTCTCTTGGTTCTGCTCACTTTACTTTGCTTCACTTCATATAAGTCTTTCCAGGATTTTTTTTTTTTAATGATCATCTTGTTTGTCATTTCTTATGGCACAATAATATTCCACAATGGTATATAAACCACAACTTATTCAGCTATTCCCCAACTGATGAGCATCCATTCAGTTTCTAATTCTTTGCTACCACAGAAAGAGCTGCTATAAATATTTTTGTATGAGTAGGCCCCTTTCCCCTTTCTTTGATCTCAGGGATGGAGACCTAGAAGTAATATTGCTGGGTCAATGGGTATGCATAGTTTTATGGCCTTTGGGGCATAATTTCAAATTTCTATCCAGAATGGTTGTGCCATTTTACAGCTCCACCAACAGTGTATTAGTATCCCAATTTTCCTATATTCCCTCCAATATCTGTCATTTTTCTGTTTGTCATATTAGCCAGTTAGATACATGTGATAAGGTATCTCAGAGTTGTTTTACTTTGTATTTTTCTAATTTATAATGATCTGGAACGTTTCTTCATATGTCTAAAGAGTTTTAATTTGATCTATTGAAATCTTTTGATTTTTTAAATTAATTTGGGAATATCCTGTATTCTTATAAATTTTACTCCATTCTCTTTATATTTGAGAAATGAAGCTTCTGTCAGAGTCACTTGTTCTAAAAAATTTCCCCCAGTTTGTTTCCCTTCTAATCTTGATTGCATTTGGTTGTGTTTGTGGAGACCCTTTTTAATTTAATGTAGATAAAGCTATTCATTATATATCTTGTTCTCTCTGTCTTGTTTGATCATAAATTCTTCCCTTATCCATAGATCTTTCAGATAAACTATTTTGTGTTCCTCCTTTTGCTTATGATATTGCCCTTCATTTTATTTTATTTTATTTTTTTGCAGGTTAAAGTGCACTTTTATTTCCTAGTAAAAAGATGCAAGTTTGTCTGATTGGTTTTAAGAACAACCACAAAATTGTTAAGAAAAGTCTATAAGATTACTAGGCCTTATGAATATTGAATAGTAAAGTGTGGAATCTGGGCATTCGAATCAGAAACCGGCACACTGTACCTCCTGGTTCCCCACTCCTTCATTCACCTGCAGGGGAGGTGTCCCACCCACATACACACAGGCCTGCCGCTCTCTGTCCTAGCCCTGCAGGGCCTCCTCCAGATTCTTTCCTCCTGACTGGCCTCTTGGGCCTTCCAGAGGGGTCCTCCTCCCAGAGACGGGCTGCTCATGAGCCACATGGCTATGATTCACAATCGAGACCCTAGCGTGGGCCTCCTTCCTGCGCAGCCCTGGCCAGGCTCCTTTCTCCCTGGACCTTTTGGTGTCGGGAGCTGAGCAGCGGCCCCCACGTAAGCCTGGGCTGCCCACTCAGGGACCTGTGCCCCACCTCCCTGGGGGTCCTGCTGAATTTCCCAGCCAAGGCCTTCGTCCTTCAGCCCCCTCCAAGCAGCCCTTGGGGATACCACACATATGTAAATATTATAGCGTGATTTCGTTAATACCTGCGTATATATGCGCCATGGAGCCCACATATATGCACACGGACTCGAGGCTGGTGAAGAGACAGGGAAGGCACAGGCCCAACCCGCATTACCCAGCAGCCCCAGCTTGAAGGGGAGGGGACTCCCCCCTCCCCCCAGAATAGAGCCTGTGGCCCTGAGCCAAGACACAAGATGTAGCTTGTCCTTCTGCCCCTCCCCAAAGCCTTGAAAGGATTCAATATGACATGTTAAGCTTCTTTCATTTTTTTTAAACCCTTATCATCCACTTTAGAATTAAGGCAGAAGAGTGGTAAGGGCTGAGTAATAGGGATTAAGCGACTTGCCCAGGGTCACATAGCTAGGAAGTGTGAGACCAGATTTGAATTTAGGACCTCCGAATTCTAGGCCTGGCTCTCAATCCACCGAGCCACCCAGCTTATTGCCCTTTATTTTTAAATCATTTTTCCCTTTTAACTTTCTATTCTGCCATGTCATTTTTCAATTTTCCCCAGCAGTTTTTATCTAATAGTGCGGTCTTCCAAAAGCTTGGATTTTTGGTTTTGTCAAATAGTAGGATAATTTGGCCATTTACTACTTTGTGTTGAGTGTCTAATCTATTCTGTTGGTTCAAAGCTGCTCTAATTCTTAGCCAGTGCCAGGTTGGTTTGATGATCACCACTTTAAAATTCAGTTTAAGATTCTGTTGAGCTAGGCCACTTTACTTCATTTTTTGTCATTAACACTCTCAATATTATTGACATTTTATTATTCCAAATGTATTTTATTATTATTTTTTCTAGCTCCATTAGATAATCTTTGGGTAGTTTGATTAGTATAGAACAGAAGAGGTAAATTAATAGAGTCATCATTCTTATCATATTGGTTTAGCCTACCCATGAGCAATTAATGGTTTTCCAGTTGCTAGATCTGACTTTATTTGTGTGGAAAGTGTTTTATAGTTGTATTCATATAGTTCTTTGGTATATTTTGCTAGATAGACCCCACAAGTATTTTATATTATCTACCATTATTTTATTTTTCCTTTAAATTTATTTAATTAATTTATTTAGAATATTTTTCCATGATTACATGATTCATGCTTTTTCCCTTCCCTCCACACTCCCCTCTCCTGGAGCCGATGAGCAATTCCACTGGGTTTTACAAGTATCATTGTTCAAAATCTATTTCCATATTATTAGTATTCATGGAGTCTATATACCCAATCATATCCCCATTGAATCATGTAATCAAGCAGTTGTTTTTTTTCTGTGTTTCTGCTCCCTCAGTTCATTCTCTGGATGTGGATAATGCTCTTTGTCATAGATCCCTCCAGGTTGTTCAGATTTTGATTGTACCACAGTGTATCAGTCTCTGTGTACAATGTTCTCCTGGTTCTGCTCCTCTCACTCTGCATCACTTCCTGGAGGTCATTCCAATTCACATTATCTACCATTGTTTTAACTGGAAATCTTTCTATTACTTGCTGCTGAATTTTACTAGAAGTATAATACACTACAAATTCTAAAATATTAATAGTTACTTGGACTTAAATGTTCTAATAATTTCTATTTCTTCAGCAGCCACTTCCTTCTTTTTAGTGAAAATCATCAAGATTCAGAAAGAAGTCTCCCAACTTTTTAAGCACAAATGTACATAAAGATAAACCTAGGAATTTTAAGCTACCATGTTTTGGCAGACAGGCCTCCTTAGAATTGCCTAAATAACTGATTTCTACAATCACTATTCTATCATACCCCCATACAAGGTTTTCAATGTTTCTGAAACTCTTTATTGAATTCCTCTTTCTCTCTAAGGGAACGCTCATAATCCTATGACAACATGGATTCCTATTCTTCTTTCATTGATAATTTCACAAATGGCATGTATGGGATATTCAGGGAGGCCTAGAAGCTCTGATGTGAGGACTTGCTGAATCCTTGTGTCCAGTTTTCATCTGACTCTCTTCTGTGGCTCGATGAAGCTGTAGTGTGCGCAGTGGTCACCCCCTGATAAAACTGTCTTATCAGATGGGCTAAACCTGTTTAAGGATAACCAACTGGCCTCAAACCCATTGTCAAGTAAGAGAGATGTCTACCAAAAGCATGTGAAGACTTCCTCCAGTGGAGTGGATAGATGTGAATGAATAATTCAACATCTATGAAGGTGTCTGAAATAAGCACTGTGGAGGGCTTACAGCTCGGTCAGACATTGAAGATGCCAAGGCTAGCCATGGCATTCTGATCCATCACCAGCCATCTTGACTTTTTTCTTGCCATTGGTCTTTGAGTATTCTGGAAGAAAGAATGAGGATGATGACTTTATGCAATTCTGTCTCACTTAAATCATAATCAGATAGATGTCAAGTCATCAGCTCATGATGTCACTGGTCTTCTTCAAAACTGAAAAATGAACAACCACCCAAATGCTCTCCAGCATGCTTTTCTGTCTGGTTCCTAGATTGCTTCATGTTGGTATATGGAAATATAAAAATATAATTCCACTCTATTAAAAGATATCTTATTCTTTTTAAATAAAGAATACTCTTCCAGAATCATAATCTAGTCACTGGTCTAAGCCCAAATCTCAATGAAGTCTCAATGATCCTCATAGATATCTATGAGGATAAATTAGCTTTTTTGCCTTAGGATCTGTAGTATCTTATAATTACTATGGAGATCTGAATATTTACATCTATGGCCTTGGGTTTTATTGCTGAATACTTTCTTAAATTTTATCTTTGTTAATTTCTGATTTTCTCTATAGATTGGGTATTTCCCCCCCTCATATTGTGTCTATTCTCTCTGGCATATACTTTGGCTGATATATGTAGGCAGTTTCATCCAATTCCTCTTTCTTTTAACTTGAAATTCCTTTTGATCATAATCATATAGCACAACTTGGTCATATTTGCAAGATTCAGGCAAATGCATTTTATCATTAACTTTGACTATTTTCTGCTGTCTCCTTCAAGAGCTTGTCCCATCAGTAAATTAATCTTCGTATTTCTTCGAAAATGTTTCCCTTACCTACTTTCTTCTTCCTTGTTGTCTATACACATATTCAGGTCTTTCCCTTCTCAGGAAACCATCAACTGACTTTGACAATCATTCAAGTTGTCATTCAACGTATCATCCCTTTCACTGCTAAAACCCTAGAAACAGTAGTATATACACCCTCTTCCTTTCACTTCCTTCAGAACCACTCAGATCTCAATACTATGAAATCTGACTGTTAACCAAACATTTGGTTTATTGGGGAAAAAAAAACATTTCTGAGTTTACCAATGTAATCCTTTTTCTTTTATATTTTATCTATTTTGTTAAATATTTCTCAATTACAGTTTTCCTCCCATCCCTCTTTCCTCCCCAAGAAGGCAGGTAATATGATATAACTTGTATATATATTACCATATAATACATATTTCCCTGTTCATCATGTTGTGAAATAAGCTATATATTGCTTACACTAGAGGAAAAAATCATGGAGATGAGATCTTAATTGCTAAATCCCAATGAAAATCCTTTTTTTCATCATCCTAGACAACTTGTTGACAATTCCCCCTCCCCACTTCTTGAATATTCCATCCCACCTTGGTTTTCTTGACCTTTTTCTCTCCTCATTTCTCTTCTATATTCTCTTTCTTTCTCATTCCCCTTTGATGGATCAGCACCTATCTCCTCCTGATATTAAATCCTGAGACCTATCAATATTCTCTTCCTAGGCAAACTCATCTTCTGTGAATCCAAATATTATTTTTGCATATTACTTCTGAATTGATATATCCATTCCTTTTAACTCTACTCAATTATGGTTCTTGAATCTTTGACAACTTACTATTTATTTCCATCCATTTGTGCCACCAGGTCCTCAAAATCTAAAGTTAAACTCATCCTCTTATGCTCTAAACTTGTCCTTACCCCCAAAATCCTTATTTCTACGGAGGTCATAGTAATCCTTTCATTCCCAAAGCTCTATAATCTCAGATTCATCCAAAACACTTTGCTTATTATCTCTCACTTTATGCAAGCAGTTGTTAAATCCTGTTAATTCTAATTTGAGGACATCTTTTATATCCATCTCATTCTTCCTATTTATATAATCTTTACCCTGATTATGCTAGTGCCTTTCCTTTGTGATTATCTTCAATTTATCCTCTATAGATCCTATTTGTACATAGTGGTTTGCTTATTATTTGCCTCTTTTTTCCTCCCAATCATCATCGATTTTATTTGCATGGCCAATATTTGCAGGTATTGAACATAATGGATACAAAAAATGGGTTATATTTTCATTATTAGTACTTAATACTGATTTGTGATCTAACAATCATTTCTCTTAGACTTCTAATAATTCATTTTAATCACAAAGTAAAGCATATATTTACAAATGCTAACATACAAAGAATGTAAAAAAATTAATTCTCTTCTTGATCTTTGATTCTGTGTTTGAAAACAGCAGAGCATTCAGCAATACATGTCCCTACAAAAGTCACTTAAAGCTTTCATTTTCCAATGGCCTTCTCTTAAATTTAGTGAAATTATTTCATTTCTGAGTAAATGCAAAGAAATATGACACAACAAGCTCTGTAATAGGAGAGTATCACTGTTGAAAAAAACTTATGGCTTTGCAATCCAAGATTCAGAATTAAAAGCATAGCAAAAAGCATCCAATGCAACAGCAAAGAATGTCTGGTTAGAAATGAGATTAGGCAACAACACAGAGAACAACCTGATTGGATCAGTAATATGCTCTCCACCAAGCTTGAATTAAAGGAATATGAGCTCCCCATTAAAATGAGAGCTCCTTGAAAATAGGGACTGTTTTGCACCTTCCCCTCCCCTCTAAACTCAGTACCCTGTGAACTTAGTACAATGCCCGATACATAGCAGGAAGTTAATAAATGCTTAATGACTTGGCTAGTTCTGTCCTTTATCCCCACTTCCCTCAAGGATTTTGATACCTTCTTTGTTGGCATATCTTTCCTCAGTGTTTCCTTTAGAGACAATAAAATACTGGCCTTAAAACTACAAGATTTGCACTCAAATCTTGTTTCTCATACTTACCTGGGCATCTCACTTAATCTTTCTGAGGTTTAGTTTTCTCATTTATAAATTTTTGGGGTTGGATTAGTATGTCATCTCAGGAGTCTTCTAGCTTTAAATCCATGATCCTAGGAAATCTCTAATTCATCCTTTGTGGAAGTGCCAAAATAATCTTTCTAAGTCACAAGTCTAGGGATTTCATTACTTTTTTTCAAAAACTGTCAGTGGTTTTCTAATGCTACTAGGATAAAGTTCAAACTCATTGACCTAACATTTCAGTCTCTACCATCTGGATCAAGCCTAGCTATCCAGACTTATTTTATATCATTCCCCTGCAACCATTCTACATACCAGTGATACTGAGTTGCTACTACTTGTCCTCCCAGTTAGATGCATCCATAGCTTTCCCACATGCCTAACAGATTCTTTTCCCAGTGATTCTTTTTCAGATTCCTTCTTTTCATTCAAGCCTTCTTTCAGGATCTTTCCATCCTCTCTCTTCTCCCTGAAATATTCTTAGAGTATATAATAGATGATATTGGAGGGTATATTTAATAGATAATAGATAATTAATAGATCATATAGTTATCTTCCTTTGTCTACCCTTCTCCCTTTTATACTTCCCTTCCTCCAGCTTCCAATCTCCCTTCCTCCCCTCTACTTCCCTTCAGTTTCCCCTTCCCCCTTTTTCTTCAGCCTCCTTCTAAGTCACTCAGGGTGAGCTATGATGTTTCATAGGAAATACTCTTTTCTTTATCTCAAGTAAGGGTTTATTGGGGAAAGCAGAATAAGACAGAGGATGAAGGTAAGAGGGGTGGGATTTCCCTATTATCTACAGTGGGTCTTAGGTTGGAGGATATTGATAGAAATGGCAATTCAACCACTACCATGAAACCGAGTAAGTCAGAGAGAGATAGATGGACTATTGTCCTTCTTCTTCTGCCTTCAAATCAGCCAGGCTACCTCCAACTTGATTATCCCAAGTCCCAGAGATAAACCCAGTTTCTTCCTTCAGGGTCACCATCAGCCCAAAGTCTTCAGCCAAGTCCTACAAAATCAGTCACTGTTGGCTTGGTTCCAAACTGCTTTTCCCGTAATATTCCAAATCGAATTTTCCTTTGATTGACAGCTGACCCATCTCTAGCTTCTGTCTTTTGCATGCATGCCTCTTCCACAAGTGCTTTATTTGATCTTTCCTTTACTATCCTCATTCTCTGTCTTATATTATGATTATCTGTATACATGTTAAATCACTCCCAATTGTGACAAGGAAATCACTTTAAAAGACTGATATATATTAATTTAAGGTCGCCAAGGAATTCAGCTATGTAATTCCTAAATGAAAACTCAAGTCAGCCGTCAGCCTTTTATAGAGTTTAATTACAAACAGGAGGAAGAAAGGAATTAGAGAGAGAGAGAGAGAAAAGGGAGAGAAGGGAATAGGGCTTAAATACCCCCTCTGTTTAGGCTGGGCCAAAAAGGCCCAAGCCCTTAGATAGCTGGGGCAAAGAAAAGAGATCAGTCCCTATTACTCACGTGACCAAAATGGAGAAACAGTCTCAAAGGCCCCCACTTTCAGCTTCCTTCAGAGCAAGCTTCTCAGAGCACACTCCAACCACTCAGACCAACTCCTCAACCACCTCCTGAGTCTTCATACCCCTCTATCTTTAAGGAAACCATCCAAGTTCCCTCCCCTCAGTTCTCACATCTACCAATCACTGTCCATCAATTTCCCTGTGCCAATGGAGGCTCCAGCTTAACCCAGGACCACCCAGAGGTCTCTGGCTTTGCACATGTATGTTGAAGGTCATATTCTCAAATAATTAAATCTTTGATCCTTTGCTACAGCCCTTCCTAAATCCTGTTACCCTGAGTAGGGTAGAGATTGGAATAATTAAATTTTGATCTATGCTGCAGCCCTTCCTAAATCCTGTTAGGACTGAGTAGGGTGGAGATTGATTCCAAGTATCTCCATGGTATCAATTCTAAAATCAATCATGACTCAAAGAAATTCCTGTTCTATGCTTAAGCATAGGTCAAAGTCCTTTCCATTATTCAGCAAAAGGTTTCTGTCCTAAAGTAATCTTAAGAAGGGAGGAGGAGGAACCTCCCATGCCAATGGGGTTCACATTCCAATAGACTATCAGTAAGAAATTTTCCAAGTATGAAATTTCCCAATGGTGAAATCTCCAACATTTATAAGTCTAAGAAATTTTAAGGTTTACACAATGGAATGAAAGGTCTTTGAGGGCAAGATTCATTTTTTTTCTTTTGTCTTTTGGCAATAGGACAATTTTGTACAACATAGTGAATGATTAAATTTTGTTGTTATTTAGTCATTTCAGTAATGTCTAACTCTGTGACTCCATTTGGAGGTTGCTTGATAAAGATATTAGAATGATTTGTCATTTCCTGCTCAAGTTTATATTACAGGTGAGGAAACTGAGGCTAATAGAATTAAGTGGTTGCTGTAGGTCACTCAGGTAGTAAGGGTCTGAGGGAAGATTTAAACTCAGGAAAATGAATCTTCCTTACTTCAGGATCAATACTTTATCCATTGTGCTGTCCAGTTGATTAATAAATATTTGCTTAATTTAAGCAAAAAGCAGAATAATACAATGGGAACTTAGCAAAAACTATAATGATAATGAATAAAAAATGAGATATTTTAATGAGTTATTTCCTAACTGCCTGAACTCCTTTGAACATCTCCATCAGAATCCTTTTCTGATTACTAGTGCTTAATATAGTGCCTGGCACATAGTAGTTGCTTAAAGATATTAATTAATTATTATTTTATTTACTGATTTATATTGTTATTATGTTCTATACTGTATTGACTAGTGTTATTATGTACTAGAAAATTATTTGAAGATTGAAGCCAATGAATACCTAAACAATTGATATCTTTTATTTTTTACATCACATTCATTTTCTCTTATACCCTTTTGCATAGTGCCCTCTATTTTAAAACTTTTTAGTTTATTTCCATTTCCAAAATCTTTCTGTCCCCTCTCACTCATCTACCCATTGAGAAGGCAAGAAAAACAAAGTCTGTTACAAATATGTATAATTATGCAAAATGAATTCCTATATTAACCATCCCCCCAGGGAAAAAAGGATTAAGGAAAAAATGAAGAAGGAAAATAATATGCTTCTATCTGTGTTGTTACAGTGAATTTGCTTTAGAAAGGTTCTGATTAACGTGAGGGGCAAAGTGAACTTCGATTTATAAGACCCAAAGTTGCCTCTTGTCTTGAATAGTTCCTTGCTGTATGACCCTAGGTAACTGACTTAACCTCTCAGTCTCAGTTCCTTTATCAAGAAAATGGGGACAATAATAATAGTATCTACCTAATATGATTGTTGTTATAATTAAAACAAGCAATATGTGTAAAGCCCTCTGCAAGTCATAAAACATTATATACATTTTCTTTAGTATTATGATGAACAAAACCATTCTGGATGGCAATTTGGAACTATACTCAAATGCCATAAAATTGATCATACCCTTTGGTCCTGTAATACTACTACTGGGTTTGTACCCCAAAAATAAAAAAGGCGGAAAGGACCTACTTATAAAAATATTTATAGCAGCTCTTTTTATGGTGGCAAAAAATTGGAAATTGAGGGGGTGTTCATAAATTGGAGAATGGCTGAACAAATTGTGGAAAGTGTTGGTGATAGAATACTATTATGCTATATGAAATGACAAGCAGGATGATTTCAGGAAAAGTTGGAAAGATCTACATGAACTGATGCAGTTAAATAGCCAAAATTCAGAGAATATTGTATACTCTAACAGCCATATTGTATTATGATCAACTGTGAAAACTTGGCTACTCTCAGCAATGCAATGATCTGGGACAATTCTAAAGGACTTATGATGGAAAATGCTATCCACATCCAGAGAAAGAACTGTTAGAGTAGATAGATGTGGATTAAAGCATATTATCTTTCACATCAGTGTATTTATAGTTTTATTTTAGGGTTTTGTTTTGTATGAGTGTGCACTTACAACAATGATCAATATGGAAGTGTATTTTATGTGATAATCCATGTATGACCCAAATCAAATTGCTTGATATTTCTGAGTGAGGGGAAAGAAGGGAGGGAGGGAGATGATTTGGATCTTATAATTTTGAAAGACATATGCTGAAAATTATTATTAAAAGTAATCAGGAAAATAAAATATCTTTGAATAAAAAAAAGAAATAGAAGTTAAACTCAGTGGCTTGACATGGGCTGGCAGAGCAGGAAGGAGCTTTAGAACATAGATTTTTCAAAATTTCTAGTGACTTTAGAACATAAAGTTAGATCTGGTAATCGAACACAGAATGTCAGAGCTGGGAGGGCCCTTAAAACACTGAAAATGAGAGATGTGAGGGTTCTTGGAATGTAGAATTTCAGAGTTGGGAACAGCTTAGAACACTGAATGTCAGAGGGGAGAGAAGTTTGTAGATTCCATTTCCTTCCCCTCATGAAAACTGGGGCACTATTTGCTCTTCTGAAGTTCTGGGCTGCTGTACATTGGGGCCAAGTGATTCAGATGTGTCTACAGAAGCTAAAAAAATTAAATATCCATCTCTTTCTGCTCCAAGCTTTTATCATTTTCTCCACCAAAAACTTGCCTAATTTTTTTTATAATTTTCTTTTGATGCTTTGAAAATACAGATGTAAATAGAATAAACCAATTTAAGTTCTTTAGTATTTTTTCCAAAAACAAGAATCTGGTCATTTGTCTTCTTTCTCAAGTAAGGAATCCTGAAGACTAAATCTCTTTTTTCTCGGGCTTTTACTAACTCTCTCTGCCACCCCCATGCAGGTACAGAAAAAACACTTATTAATTAATGTTAATCAGTCTTAGACAAAGAGGAAAATCTTATGCAAATTGGCTTTGATTCCTGAGTTATACTAACAATATCTTGGAATTGAACCACTGCGTGTTTCAAGATTCCTCTTGAGTAACAATACTCTGGATTGTGCTTCTAACTAGAAATGAAGCTAGAGTAACTACATGTAATATTGGGGATGGAGTAGTACCATTGGGGAAATGTAGGGCTGAACTCTTTGTATTGTTCTTTTTTAGATGAGACTTACAAACTTCATTGATATAAAGACCTCCAAATGAGAGAATTCCTTCTAGAGATTCTAGTTAGCAAGAGGTCTGCAATTCATTGCATAGAGAATTACTTATGTGCATTGAGAAGCTTATTGCTTAGATTTAGATGGCCTATATGTATAATATATAGACTTATATAGCCGGTATATATATATATATATATATATATATATAATTTGAACCTCGTCTTTCCTCACTCTTCTGCTTCTTGCTGTATTAGGTTCACACAAGCCAACTCATCAAAGATTTTTTACTTTAAGCTCATAAGAATTGCGATGACATTTGATTTGGTTTTAAATCTTCCATAGCTCATAGTATATTTGCTTATAGCAGGCGCTCAATACACCTTTGATTAAAAAGCAAACAGACACATCTCTTTCCTTGGGTAGACACAAACTGCCAGATTATAGGATGATGGTGAACTCATGTTTTGAAGCCACTGAATTTTCCTTTCATTCCTTCTTATGGTTGGTTGTTCTGTTTTTGTATAAGATTAGCACAAAAGGTAAGTGGGAGCAACATGAATAGAGAAAAAGTGGAAGTCTGTTCTGTACCAGAGGATAATCTAGGAGGCGAAAGACTTACGGCCAAAGGGTACAGACTGCAATAATAGGCAACCAAAGTTTGCTGGCTCCTGCCAAGCATGTCCTGGATGAAATACCTTTGGGGCCACAATTCTGTAAGTTGCCTCTGTCTGTTTGGTTTGCCTGGAGGACATCTACTTTCTTGTTACTCTCTAGAAATAAAAATGAACCTAAAATACCTTGTCTGTAGCCTTCTTTCATAATGACAATAACACCAAAAACAATATACATTTGGATGTCTTAAGATTTACAAAATGCTTCCCTTTCAAAAATCTTTTCAGATTGCCAGTGTAAAAGGCCGATGAATGCCCAGAACTCAAGTATGGCCCGCTCTGGCCTCCAGAGTTTGAACCCTGGTGACCTTCGTTGCAGTTTTCCAGATGTTAGCTCTCCAGCCTGGCAAGGGAGACTTGGAGAAGACAGGTCGTCTGGGATTTGAGCCCAAAGGGAGTTTGGGATGTGGAACTTGGGGCCTGGGCTCTAAAGAACTGGGCTGGGATACTGACCTGATCACTTTGCCCTCCTTAGAAACAGAGTTGTTGTGGGGTGGAAGGAAGATTAAGCCCTGTATATTAGAGGAGTAAATTCATATATTTGTGATTATACTTTTGAAGTAAATGTTTCTGTGTAAAAAGCTAATCTGACTGTTACTGATTAAGTGAAACTGAGGGGTGTAGTTAGCAATAGGACTTACAAATATTCCTATGTGGAGGGAGAATAATAAAAGGGTAGAAAGAGGGTACACTAGTTGCTATTTTTTCTCATTTTGAAAACAAAACAGAAGGGAAAAAAAAAACCCTTGGTTGTAAATGCAGGAAGAAAAACCATGGAAACTATAAACTATCTCTAATAAAAAGCTGGTGATTCAGTGTCTTGAATGACTGAAGCCAAATTGAACCTGATTACATCAATTTCTAAAGCCATTGTTTTATTTTTAACATATAAAAATAAATATGGAACATCTTATATCATTGCCTTCCAGTACAACTTTTTAGAGTGCTGTAATTAGATTCTAGGGACTTATTCCCTGTACCAATATTCTGAGTTGGAATGCTCTCCATTCTCAAGTCAAAGGAAGGGGAACAAACATTTTCAAGTACCTAATAAATAATAAGTATCATACTAAGATTTAACAAATATAATTTCATTTAATATTTACACTACCCTAGGAGGTAAATTTTATTATAATCTCTAATTTACAGTTGAAGAAACTAAGGTTTACATGGTTTAAGTGATTTGCTCAGGGTCACAAAGGTAGTATGAGTATGAATCCAGATTTGAATTCAGGTCTTCCTGAATCCGGACACAGTGCATTCTTCTAGCTTCCTTTATAGAATCATAAAACCACAAAACCAGACCTGAAAGAGTCACTAGCAGTAATCTAGCCCAATATCCTTATTTAACAGATGAAGAAACTGAGGCCAAAAATGGTTAAATGACTTGCCCAGGGAATTTGAACTCAGAATCCAATGCTCATTCATGTAGCTCATCTTAAAATCTCTAGCATCCAACATGACAGTGAAGGAAAGTAATGAATGCTGGAGGGAATGTGGCAAAGTCGGGACATTAATTCATTGCTGGTGGAGTTGTGAATTGATCCCGCTGTTCTGGAGGGCAATTTGGAACTATGCCCAAAGGGCAATAAAAGACTGTCTGCCCTTTGATCCAGCTATAGCACTGCTGGGTTTGTACCCCAAAGAGATAATAAGGAAAAAGACTTGTACAAGAATATTCATAGCTAAGCTCTTTGTGATGGCAAAAAATTGGAAAATGAGGGGATGCCCTTCAATTGGGGAATGGCTGAACAAACTGTGGTATCTGTTGGTGATGGAATACTATTGTGCTAAAAGGAATAATAAAGTGGAGGAATTCCATGGAGACTGGAACAACCTCCAGGAAGTGATGCAGAGCGAGAGGAGCAGAACCAGGAGAACATTGTACACAGAGACTAATACACTGTGGTATAATCGAACGTAATGGACTTCTCCATTAGTGGCAATGCTGTGATGCTGAACAACCTGCAGGGACCAAGAAGAAAAAAAAAACCCTACCCACAAGCAGAGGACAAACAGTAGGAGTAAAAACACCAAGGAAGGACAACAGCTTGACTACGGGGGTGGAGGGGATATGATCAAGGAGAGACTCTGAATGAACACCCTACTATGGAAACCAATAGCAGGGAAATGGGCTTGGGTTGAGGACGCATGTGACACCCAGAGGAATCACACATCGCCAAAGGGAGGGGTAGGGGAAGGGGAAGGGGGGAGAAGAAATAAAAGGTGATCTTTGTTTCTAATAAATAACATTTGAAAATGACCAAATAAAATAATGTTTAAAAATGAAAAAAATAAAAAATAAATAAAATGAAAGACATGATAAAAAAAAATCTCTAGCTTCCTTCAGGACGCAGCTTAATGGCTACCCTCTTCTCTTTTTCTAATCCCCACTGCTATCAAATCTGCCTTTCTGTCTGAAATTGTATTGACTCAATATATATTCTGTATTTTGTTATTTCTGTGCAGGTTGTTTCCTCTAAAAGAATATAAATTCATTAGGAAAGGGACTTTTGCCATTTTTGTCTCTACTTCCTCTGTACCTAGTAGAATCTGACCTACAGTAGTCACAACCTCCATGAAATTATGAAGAGTGGAATTTAGAAAATCAAGAGAACGTTATATGCAGCAACAGTAATATCTAAAAATGACTTGTATATGTCTACCTCCAGAGGAAAAAAAACCTGATAAATAGAAATAAGTAAAATATATATATATATATATATATATATATATATATATATAAATTTTTGTCAAATGATGCCTTCTTAAATGGAGGAGGGAAGGGAAGGAGGGAGTTGACTGGGTATTTTAATGTTACAAACAAATAAATTTGATCATAGTGCTATTTGAGGTAGGTCAGAAATCCCATTTGCCCGAAGATTTATCTTTTCATAGTTATCTCTGATAATTATGTTTTTTTAAAACCATCTGCAACCCAGAAGATTCTCCTCAACCCTAACCCCCATCAGAACCCTCACCTGGTGATATTACTCTGGTTAAGCATGGTACAATCCAGGGGATGTCTCCAATATTCAATATTTTCCAGCAGCCCCAAGTCCTGGAAAATAATGTCCCAGGAACTGTCCATCCCTTCCATGTTAGCACAAATTAGTTTACTGAATTAGTTATTTGGTCAAAAAATAGAGAATAGGTCCCTGAGTCAGCAGAACACAGGGCACATATATTTTTATGGGCAAGAAAGTTATAAAGGCTACAACATGGTCTAAAATAGCACAGTTAGTTGACCAATAACAGAGCTAGGATTGGGACATTCTATGACTAGCCTCAAGCACATCTCACTCTAAGCCTCAGTGAGACTTGGTATCCTGGATACAGAGAATTATGTGCTCTAGGACACGCGATGGCTAGATTAGCTTCTTTTTGCCCTTAACTATGGCCTACTGACAAAATGCATGCCTTCTCAATGAGGGGAAAGGGAGAGAAGGGAAGAAGAGAATGTACAGCCTTGAGATCAAAAGTGTAAATTTAGCCATCTCCCTTTAGAGATCAGAAAACGAGGCTCAAGGATGTTAAATAAATTAGTCCTGGCTCACACAGCTTATAGGAGTCCAAGGTGAAATAAAATCCCAGGTCTCTCAGGGCCCCTTCATTTGAGTCTGGAGACCAAAGTAAGTCCCAGCATACTCATCCTTAGGATAATTTTCAAAGAGAGGCGAAAAGTGGGAGATAATTCCATCATAAGCCAATAGGTTTGAGGGCTTAAAACATTCTAAATGAATTTGTACATAAATATAGGCTACTGGAAGTTATAATCATATCAGAAAGTCAGATTAGGAAATAAACTCATACCTAGACCCATATTTAAGAAAGAAGAGGGAGGGGAGGGAAAAGAGAGGAAACAAGCACTTATTAAGCACTTAATATGTGCCAGGTGAGCTAGGTTGCACAGTGTTTAGAGCACTGAGCTTGGAGTCAGAAAGTCCCAAGTTAGAATTTGGCCAAACATTTACTAGGTCTGTGTCCTTGGGCAAGTCACTTAACCCTGTTTGCCTCAGTTTCCTCATCTGTAAAATCAGCTGAAGAAGGAAATGGCAAACCACTCCTGTATCTTTGTCTAGAAAACCCCAAATGGGGTTACAAAGACTTGGACAAGACTGAAACAACTGAAAACAATATATGCCAGGCACTGTGCTAAGTTCTTTATTAATATGATCTCATCTGGGTTTCACAACAATTTTGTGAGGTTAGAGCTATTATTATCTCCACTTCTTACACTTGAAAAAACTTAGGCAGATGTGTTACGTTCCTTATCCAGGACTGCACAGCTAATAAGTATTTGTGGATGCATTTGAACTCAGCTTTTCCTGACTCTTAAGTTCTGTTGCACCGTGCACCACACATTTCTGCAAGAACCAAGTGTATTCTTGGCCAAGACAGATATTACAAATCTACAATAGGATGATAAGTACCCTTGGGGCTACCAAATTAGCACAGACCATAGGAGTATGCTCTCTTGTAAAATGAAAATAATCCAACTTATTCCACTTACTTCACAGGACTAATGTATGGGGTCAATTCAACAAACTATTGAGTATTTACTCTATTCAGGTTCCTATGCTATTTTTTTAGAGGGACAAATAAACAATGAAAAATAGAACCCTGCTTTCAAAAAGAAACTTTTGGGAGATATGGGAGATGATGTATGCATAGGTGTTGTGCTCATGCCCACTCAATAGGAGTCCCTGAGATGTAGCGCAAAAAGCCAATCATTAAAGACTGAATTAGGAGTATAACTTCCAGGAATTGGGAGCTGATAGTCCCACTCTACTCTGCACTTAGACTTCTTCTGAATTACTGTGTTCTTTTCTGAGCATTAGAATTTAAGAAGAAAAGGGAGAGCAAGAGGGCAACCAGGTTAGTGAAGGGCCTTGAGATCATGTCATAGAGACTAATTGAAGGAACCAGGGATCTTTAGCTGGTAAAAGAGAAGACTCATATTGGCCATGGTTACCCTCTTCATATGGAGTATGGAGTAAGGTTATTCTGTTTCTGCCTTATGGGGAAATAGCAGGAGTAATGGGTAGAAGTAATGAGGAGACTAATTTGGGTTTGACAACTGGAAAAACTTCCCAACAAGTAGAGATGTCTCTGTGGGTTGTGAGTTCCTTCTTGTGGAAATCTTCCAATAGACACTAAAGGAGTACTTATTGGATATGTTAGAATGAGGATTCTATTTCTGTATAGGTTGAACAAGATGACCACCTGTAGTCTCTTCCAACTCTTAAATACTATTCAGTCAGTTGGTTTTTTCAGTTGTGTTTGATTCTTCTTGATAACACATTTGGGGTTTTCTTGGCAAAGAGAATGGAGTGGTTTGCCATTCCCTGGTACCATTTCCCATTTTACAGATGAAGAAACTCAAGTGAATAGGGTTAAGTGATTTAGGTTAAGAGTCACACTGCAGGTAAGTGTCTGATGCCAGATTTGAGCTCAGGAAGATGAGTTTTCCTGAATTCTAGGCTTGGCACTCTGTCTACTGTGCCATCCAGTTGCCCTAGATACTATTATTATCAGGTATTGTTTTCTAAAAAGAGTATCTATAGATAAAAGAAAATTTTAAACATAGCACATAAAAGACAAGACCATCAAAATAAATGAAAGAAACACTTGTGAGGAATGACTGAGATAAGAGAGAAAGAAAAAGGCAAACAGAGGGGGAGAGAGCCAGAGAGCCAGAGAAAGAGACAGAGTCAGAAAGACACAGCGATAAAGCAAGAGACAGACAGACGAACCAGAGACAGAGATACAGTCCAACCAGAAAGACCAGAGACAGAGAGAGAGACAGACAGACAATCCAACCAGACAGATAGACCTGACAGAGACAGAGACAGAGATAGAGACAGACAACTTATTAAGTACTTGCTATGTAATAGCAATGTGCTAAGTGCTGGTGATAGAAATATAACTAGGAAGTATATATCTCTTGCCCTCAAGGAGTTTTCATGCTAATGGCAGAAGACAGCACATAAAGGAAAATTGCAAAGGGAGAGGATTGGTGCCAAATAACCCAGCTTTCCGGGATAATATATGTATACAAAACTAAGTGGGAGAAGAAAATGGAGGCTAGTTCAGAAAAGGTATTCTGTGAGAAAGACATGGCAGACAATTGCTTAGCCTCACATTTGTACTACTGAAGGTCAAATGGTTTCATTTGTCCCAGACAGGTCTTAGATGCATATACAACTCCTGCCTTTTTTGGCCAGTGTTTCTTAAGTGATTGGCACAATTACTTTTTGAGCACAGAAACTGACACAAAAATGAAATTTTAATATGTAGGACTGTAGGAAGCCCAATCTTCCTCTGCTATGTGGGAGCTGTGAGGTGTATACTTACTCAAGTTTACTCCAACTCTGCAGGTAGCAAAAGACAACCCTGGAAAATGCCTAAATAAATAATGAGATAATTTCTTCTGTTTTTATTGTCAGGATCTTTGCTTCTCACTTATTAAGCTGAGACTCGGCATGAAGGTGAAGGAGCAGAAAGAAAGAGACACACAGGACATTCTTGTAGACCCCTAGTGAGTCATCAGAGGGTTAGGCTATTAACTCTCTCTAACCACTTTATACCAGTCATTTTTCTGATCTTTTGAAGCAAAGACATGTTAAACCATAGGGGATCTATGTTGCTTTCATTCCCTGGAGGTTCATTAATAAGCAGGGACGAGAAAGCTAATGAGCACAGTGGAAGAGAGACAGCTCATTTCCTTTAACCATCATACTGACACCAGGACAGGAAACAATCCCAAATTGATTAAATTACAAAAGGCAAAGTCAAGCACTTAGATCAGGCATTATCTCTTCCCTTTTTCTAATATTTTCAAATTCCGGTACTTAAATTCTGATTCAGAGGTGAATTACAAAGAAGAGAAATAGAGGAAGAAGAGAACCTGAGATAGTGTAGGAGTGGGGAGGAAAAGTGGGACAGTTTGCACTAAGGAAGAGAGATGGAGAGGGCAGAGGGGAGAAAAAGAGCAGAGACAAAGTTCTTTCCCTCCTAAAGCAGCCTAGGTAGAGATAATGAATATCCATTGTAGGTTACAGATCTATTAGGCTAGTAGGAGGCAAAACTGTCCTTTTCTCTCTGTTCTCAAAGGCATTTGGGTAATGTGGACAAAGAGCAGGTGTTCTATCATTATCCCAGGCTCCCAAACTAGCAGCATGGAAATCATCTTTGATTCCTCCCCCTTTAGAGGTAGATTCAAAGGCAATAAAGTCAGTGACAGAACATCATAGGTAACAGTATGTTTTATTTGAAAGCAATGACTGTACCACAGAAAGAGCAATAATAGATTTGTAATCAGAGGATCTCTGTGCAAATTCCATCTTTGCCATTCACTGCCTTTATAAACTTGAGCAAGTTATTTAACCTCTTTGTGTCCTAATTTCCTTATTGTAAAAGGAGGGCATTCCTCCTAGAATGTTCTAAAGTCCCTTTCAGCACTGAATTTCTGTTTCTAGAGATATAATATAATGCATACAAAATGGATGGTCTTAATTTATTCAGCCTATTTCTTGAATTGCTGGCAACATTTTTTCTGGCTGAGCTGCCAAAAGTCTAATTTTTGGATAAGTAGGCAAGTAGCCTTTGCTCTGCTGACTATCCCGAAGCAACAAACTTTCTCGTTGTTCAATGGTATGCCTCCAGAGGGTACAAAATTATTATGGATAGGGTGGTGATTTGATTAATATGGAGAATTCCTGGATGAGAATAAGAATCCTTCTATTAGTTTATATCATTATTTTCTCTTCAGCTCCTATTCTTAGAGAATTAGCTAGTGCACTAAGAGGTTAAGGACTTATCTAGGGTCTCAGAGCCTGCATTTTTCTGTGACATTTCACTAACCCAAGTTTTCTTTACTCTGAAACTGTTTCTGTGTTCACTATGCCCTACTGCCTCTCACAAGCATTTGACTCCAATATTATTAATTTTATTAATTAAAATATTTTTCCTGAGGGAAGAGTTGGGCACTGGGCAAATCTGGCTCAGTGAATACACACACAGTATGTAAGACACTCTATCAAAAATTTTTTTAAAAAATGTTAGTCTGCCCAAGTAGCTGACAATTTTAAAAGCTACCTTGTTTTTTCCACTTTTGCATAAAAGCAGAAGGAAAAGATACAGAATAGTTTCTGGATGTTTAGTAGATTAACAAGGAGAAAAAGTACACATATGTTTGGATAAGGAAATTAGTGGAAGGTGCACGACTGGCTGTAAATTGCATAATTTTAAATATGAAAGTGATCTTAGAGGGAAAAAAAGGAAACAAGTTGGATATCATCTGTGGTTTATTTTGAAGAGGGCAAAAGCTATTGGTTGTGTTGATGATTATTAGTTAATTTGCACTTGGCAGCCACAGTGGAGTCTAAGCAGAACATGGTGTCATCTTCAGATGATTCTCAGAATCTTCAGAGATTCTGAACCCTTCTAGTTTCAGGAAATGTTGATGTTGTGACAGGGTTGCAAGTGACCCATAGCGGGGTTATTTTGTAGATGCAGGCATAGAAGAGCCAGCAGGAGGGTCAGTGGCACAGTTATCAAAGGTCAAGAACTGTGCAGGTGATGCAAGGATTAAGGGTGGAGAAGTCAGAAATAGGTGGATGGAGGCCAATGACAGTTGAAGGTGAGGAAATTTAGGTACTTAAGTCAAAAACCAAGCACTATGCAATTATTAGAAGGCAGAAACAGGCAAAATTTCCAAAATACACAAAAAACAAGTTGAGTAAAAACACTAGCAAGCAGTATCCTAGTCAGGAGATTCTTCCCTTCTAGATCAGGAACTGGTTCCAGGGCATTGGTGGTCCTGAGTCTTTGGGTATGAATGGGAAAGCTGCTATGTCTAGAATATTAGTGGAAGAGTGATGGCTCCAAGTTAAGTTTTACCAAAAATAAAACTAGGTAAAAATTGGATAGCTGAGCTTAGATCTCTCCAAGGGGCCTGGAGGGATGGCAAGTAGATTTCTAATCTGATGAGATTAGGAGCAAGGTATTTAGAAATAAAAAGGAATTTTTTTGGGGGGGGGAATAAGCATTCACCACTTGTATTAAGAGAATAGATAATAGACCAATCTCCTTAATGAATATAGATGTAAAAATCTTAAATAGGATACTAGCAAAAAGACTCCAGCAAGTCATTAGAAGGGTCATCCACTATGACCAGGCAGGATTCATACCAGGAATGCAAAAATGGTTCAATATTAGGAAAACCATCTGCATAATTGACCATATTAATAAGCAAACTGACAAAAATCACATGATTATCTCAATAGATACAGAAAAAGCCTTTGATAAAATACAACACCCATTCCTATTGAAAACACTAGAAAGCATAGGAATAGAAGTGACTTTCCTAAAAATAATAAACAGTATATATCTAAAACCATCAACAAACATCATCTGCAATGAGGATAAACTAGAAGCCTTCTCAATAAGCTCAGGAGTGAAACAAGGATGCCCATTATCACCTCTATTATTTAACATTGTACTAGAAACACTAGGAGTAGCAATTAGAGAAGAAAAAGAAATTGAAGGTATTAAAATTGGCAATGAGGAAACTAAGCTATCACTCTTTGTGGATGATATGATGTTCTACTTAAAGAATCCTAGAAAATCAACCAAAAGGCTAGTTGAAACAATCAATAATTTTAGCAAAGTTGCAGGATACAAAATAAACCCGCATAAGTCATCAGCATTTCTATATATCTCCAACCCATTTCAGCAGCAAGAATTAGAAAGATAAATTCTATTTAAAATCACCCTAGACAAAATAAAATACTTGGGAATCTATCTGCCAAGACAAACACAGGAACTATATGAACACAACTACAAAACACTCTCCACACAATTAAAACTAGATCTAAACAATTGGAAAAACAGTGATTGCTCATGGGTGGGACGAGCTAATATAATAAAAATGACAATCCTACCGAAATTAATTTACTTATTTAGTGCTGTACCCATTGAACTATCAGAAAACTTTTTTACTGAATTGGAAAAAAACATAACAAAGTTCATTTGGAAGAACAAAAGATCAAGGATATCCAGGGAAATCATGAAAAAATAAATGCAAGGGAAGGAGAACTTTCAGTCCCACATCTCAAACTATACTATAAAGCAGTGGTTATCAAAACAATTTGGTACGGGTTAAGAGACAGAAAGGAGGATCAGCGGAATAGTCTTGGGGTAAATGACCTCAGCAAGACAGTCTATGACAAGACCAATGTTCCCAATTTTGGGAACCAAAACCCACTATTTGATAAAAACTGCTGGGAAAATTGGAAGACAGTATGGGAGAAATTAGGTTTAGATCAACATCTCACACCCTGCACCAAGATAAACTCAGAATGGGTGAATGACCTGAATATAAAGGAATATAGAGAAGGAAACTATAAACAAATTAGGTGAATATAGAATAGTATACTTGTCAGATCTTTCAGAAAGGAAAGACTTTAAAACCAAACAAGAGGTAGAAAAAAATCACAAAATGTAAAATCAATAATTTTGATTATATCAAATTAAAAAGTTTTTGTACAAACAAAACTAATGCATCCAAAATTAGAAGTGAAACAACAAATTGGGAAACAATCTTCATTACAAAAACCTCTGACAATGGTCTAATTACTCAAATTTATAAAGAGCTAAACCAATTGTACAAAAATCAAGACATTCTCCAATTGATAAATGGGCAAGGGACATGAATAGGTAGTTTTCAGTTAAAGAAATCAAAACTATTAATAAGCCCATGAAAAAAAAGTGTTCTGAATCTCTTATAATCAGAGAAATGCAAATTAAAACAACTCTGAGGTATCACCCCAGGCCTAGCAGATTGGCTAACATGACAGCTAAGGAAAGTAATGAATGCTGGATGGGATGTGGCAAAGTTGGGACATTAATTCATTGTTGGTGGAGTTGTGAAGTGATCCCACCATTCTGGAGGGCAATTTGGAACTATGCCCAAAGGGCGATAAAAGACTGTCTGCCCTTTGATCCAGCCATAGCACTGCTGGGTTTGTACCCCAAAGAGATTATAAGGAAAAAGACTTGTACAAGTATATTCATAGCTGCGCTCTTTGTGGTGGCAAAAAATTGGAAAAAGGGGGGATGCCCTTCAATTGGGGAATGGCTGAACAAACTGTGATATATGTTGGTGATGGAATACTATTGTGCTAAAAGGAATAATAAAGTGGAGAAATTCCATGGGGACTGGAACAACCTCCAAGAAGTGATGCAGAGTGAGAGGATCACAACCAGGAGAACATTGTACACAGAGACTGATACACTGTGGTACAATTGAATGTAATGAACTTCTCCATTAGTGGCAATGCAGTGATCTAAACAACTTTGAGGGATCTACGAGGAAAAACATTATCCACATTTCAGAGGAAAAACTGTGGGAGTAAAAACACCAAAGAAAAACAACTGCTTGAATACATGGGTTGAAGGGATGTGGCTGAGGTTGTAGACTCTAAATGACCATCCTAGTGCAAACAACAACATGGAAATAGGTTCTGATCAAGGACACATGTAATACCCAGTGAAATTGCATGTTGGCTGTGGGAAGGGTGGGGAAAGGGGAGAGAGGGAAATAATGTGATTATTGTAACCAAGGAATAATGTTCTAAATGGACTAAATAAACTAATTCAAATGGGAAAAAAAGAGAATAGACAACATCAGCAAGTAGTTATTCTTTACTCTTCTTTTATATTCCTGGTGCCAGCAAAAAGAGGATGACTTAGTACCATAAAGTTTTAGAGCTGATACAACTCTCTTTTTATAGTTTAAAGAAGAAGCAAGGGAAGATGACATTTGGAGTTAGAGAAACATGGAAATTCTGGCTCTGGGATTTATTACCTATGAGACCTTGAAAGAGTCACTTGATTTCTAGACTTGTTTCCTTGTATATGATTTTCAATCTTTTTGTTCTAAATCTCATAAGGAAAAGGATTAGATTATATTCTCAAAACCACAGAATTGGCTTACAGCTCAATTAGAATTAAACTCAGGTTTTCTTTCCAGTGTAGTGTTCTTCCTATTACAGTGTTTATGAGAGTCAAAACACCAGTATTTTGTTAATTAATTCAATACTTTTTTGAGTGTCCTCGATGAGCGAAACACTATCTTAAGTACTGAGGGAAACAGAAAGATAGATTATATATGGTCTTTGCCCTCAAGGGTCTAAAGGCTAGTCTATGTATTATGTATTATGGGATATCGGCCAGAAGATGAAGAACTTTGCAGAATGTTCTGGGGGTTCAGAGGAAAGACAATTTACTTCAGCAGTGTCAAGAACTGCAAAGGTAATTGTATTTCTTGTTACTAGAAATTGTGTTTGAGGAACTAATAGATAAAAGGGAGAACAGAAAATCAGAGGAGCAATGTGACAGGATTCCACTGATTTTTAGGTAATCAAATGTTAAGGGCAATATGAGAAAAATAAACATTTTTGTCTTTTGATGATAATTAATGATGTATTGGTCTCTTTTTGTGGTGGGAGGCATCTATTTTGATTCATTCACTCTTTGATTTACTCCTTCCACAGGAATTACCTGCTATTGATACCTCTGGGCTTTAGTCTCCCAATCCAGAAAATAAATGGGATAGATAAGGTCCCTTTTAGTTATAAATCTATGATTGCTGTCATCATCAGCATAAAACCAGGACAATACAGCAAAGAGTAAAAGCTGCAGACTTAGATTTTATTCCCTTCATTGCCTCCCTGAAGACTTCTAGGGACAACACAGAATATACTAACACATATTATTGAGACCTCTACTTACCTATCTGGAATAACAACAATGACAATAATACAAGGACCCTCTCAAAGCCCAACCCATTTTCCATGCAATGGAGGGAGATAAATGGGGAAAGTAAAGTGAATGACAAAACAAAGGATTTCACAACTAAATACTTGTCCAGCTGGTGCTATGCCCCAAAGGCCACTAGTGAAAATGCAGAGTAACCTTGAAGCACTGACTACCTAGGGCCTATTGATGCTTTTGATTTAGCAAGTGAAGAAATTGCTCCCATGATTTCAAGAAAAAGACAAGATGACTAGGGTAGTAGACTGTCCTTACCTGAAACCATTTTGATGCTCAGATTGAAATGAAAGACAAGTAAGTGAAGTTTCTTTGTGTTTTGGTACAATAAGAAGGGAAGATAGATTGGAACCAATTATTGATATTAATAGCCCAAATGCTAGAAATGGTTAGCACAGGTTGTACTGACCACTAAAACAAGGAAGCCACAAATGCAAATGCAATGCAATGAAGACATGTATCCTTTCATTAATCTCCAGTATTATATCATAACAAAATTAGAAATAGATTTCACCAGTTACAGTTAAAGGCTTCATCTTGTTTTATGTTAATAGTACCCATAGTGATAAGACATCAAAAAATATATTGCTTAATAGTTCAGGAAAAAAACAGAAAAAAAAACATTTTATACTATAACACCAATATTACAAAAAGAACCACATTTTAAGATGCAAGTGAACTGATAAAGATTAAAATATTTATAACCATGAGATCTATTTATATAATAAGAACAATATGGTAAAAATAAGCCACTTTGAAATATATACAAACTTTCATTACACAGTGATCATTTTGGATTCTATAAGAGTGATGATAAAATGCATTACTGACTTTCTGACAGAAAGGTGATGGACCAAAGTGCAGAATGAAACATACAGTTTTTGGACATGAACAATGAAGGAATTTGTTTTGCTTTTCTATGTAAATTTGTTACAAGGATTTTGTTTTTCTTTCTTTTTTTCCTCTAGTGAAGTAGGGAATAGGAGGTAGAAATATAGATTTCTGTTAATAAAAAAATAATTTAAAAATTTTAAAAAATCTTCATTTTTAAAGCTTAGATTAAAGAAAAACAAGAAGAGATTGAAGAACTATTAAAATCCAAAAAGAGAAAAAGATGAAGACTGTGAGGTCATAAAAAAATCTTTACCTACTGCACACAGTATAAATTATACCTAATAATGAAAAAGGTGAGAAAGATAGTAATCTTGTTTTATGTGATTTTTGAAAAGATGGACATACATTGTCTGAAGTTCTGTGGGGGGTGAGGGAGAACAAAAATAAGTCTTCATAAATGCAAAAAGCAAATGAGTTATACCAAAACAAAGTGATTTTAAAAAACTGATGTTGGCTATAACTATTAGGAATGAACATCATTTCTCACGGTATTTGACAGAAAGTATAAAAACGTTTCAGTACTTGTATCCAACAACACAAGCTTAAAAAACTGCACCAGGACTTTTGGAACCCTATACATCTATGTGAAGCCGTTACCATAGTGATAACTATAAGAAAAAAGGCAATTTTGTCAAGGAATCTCCAAGGATAAACATCAACTACTACAATGAAAGAAGTGACTTCAGAGCATCATTGAAGTTCTATTGAAAGAAATCAAATTTTGAATATTATATGACTTTATAGCTGCTATATATAGTAGTAGCCATCCAATCAATAAGAATTTTTAAAGCACATTATAAGTGAAAGGTTTTGTAGAATACTTAAATTCCTTATTATTCAATAAAAGACAACAAAAAAGAAACTTATAGGAAGCAATCTAGAAAAAAAAAAGCTTCCATAAGTTCAAGATTCTCTTAATCAGAGAAAAAAAAACCCAACAAAGTAAAAAGGGATGATGATGCAAGGAATTAAAACAGCATAAAGAACCAAAAAATGTCATATCAATAAAAAAAATTTATCATAGAGGCCAAAGAAATCAGAGGCAAGAAAGAACAGCCAAAGAAATAGAATATGGAAAATTTCTAATCTACATCAGCTAGGTGGCATGGTGAATAGATTTCTGGGGCCTGTAGTCAGTAAGACTTCTATTCCTGAGGTCAAATTGTGCCTCAGATATATACTGGCTATGTGATCCTGGGCAAGTTTCTTAACTCTGCCTCAGTTTCCTGATCTGTAAAATGAGCTAAAGAAGGAAATGACAAACCATTTCAGTATCTTCCCCAACAAAACCCCAAATGGTGTTAGACACAACTGAAAAATGACTAAACAACAAAATACCATCATGAATTCACCTAATAATGAAAATAGCAGCAATGATAATAATAATAATAATAATAAAATAGAATGGAAAACAGAAGGCTTTCACAACATTTAATATAATGAATGATAAATGGTTACATTAAAAGATGTGAGTGAACCTACATTTTCTAGAAACTGGAAACCAGCTGAACCAGATAAAATCCATAATTATTACTTCAAATGCCTTATAATGGTGCAAGAATTACTAGTAGAGGTTTTTATCATCTTCTTAGACACAGATCTGATCTCTTACTCTCTAACAAATGGCTTCACATAATTGTCACTAAAATATAACAACCCTAAGAACTCCAAGAAGTATAGGTCAACTGTATTTATGGAATATTTATGGAACTGTGTATTTATGTATCCAAAGGAATCACAGTTTATAATCAAACAAAATAATGTATTAATACAAAAAAAAGAGTAGATTGACAAAGGAACAAAACATGCATAAAATGGTCAGTGATTCTAAGAGAAATTCATTATTGGTCAGCCAATAAACTTTTATTTATTAAGGGCCTACTATATGGTAAGCATTACTCTAAATCCTCAGGTTACAAAAGAAAAAAATAAGGCAAGTCAAGCTCTACTTTGAGGAACTTACAACCCAATGGAGGAGATAATATGCATATTAGTGAAGATTATTATTTGAAGAAGAGGAACCCAAAGTTCAGCTAATTGGGGGTATCAATATAAGATGACACTTCCTTCCTTCTTCCCCTCCCTCCAAGTTGAGCTGTTTGCCAATGGAATCAGTCTGACTAGACTAAAGGGTAAGTCAGATTTTCCCTCAGCCTCTGTCTTGAAATGATGGGTTTTTGAAGTTCCCCTCCTAACACATGGAATCTAATTCAAATTCTATTATAAATCAAATGTCTAGTTTATTTAGATATAAAGGGTTAAAGGATAATGAAGGGCTAGGGAAAAGGAAATCCCTAAGGTATTTTCCCTATATAGATCTTGAGTGCTTGAATTAGGGAATCTTTCTTCAGAAATAAGCTCTGGATTCCCCTAAGGGAAAGAGGAGTCTTTATCCTCAAGATTGCCACCAATTGAGAGATGAGATCTTCTTTCTGCTCAGATAAAAGGATTGAGAGATTTGGGGTATCTTCACAGCCAAAGGTATGAAGCTCCCTCCCAGCTCCAAGGAGCCCAAGACAAGAACTCTTGATTTTTCTCCCAACTGCCTTTTGAGCCTGGATGGAATATCATCCCATTCCCCCAGGTCCTCTGGGATTCCATCTGCTCATCTTCTGAAGCATTTCTTCAAATTTCAATTTTTCATTGCTTCTGGTCATTCCCTTGTACACACATGCAAGTAACTGTACAAACAAGCTATGTATGAGATAAACAGAAAATCGTCAACAGAGGGAAGGCACTAGAATTACAAGAGATTAGGAAAGGCTGCCTTTAAAAACTTGAATTTTATCTGGGACATGAAGTGAGCCAGGGAAGCCAAGGCAAGGAGATGAGGAGAGAGAGCACATGAGGAACAGCTAATGAAAATGTCCAGAGTCAGGAGATGGAATATCTTCTTTGAAGAACAACAAGGAAGCCATGTCACTAGACTTGGTGGGCCATCTATGTGGCTCAGTGGAAAGAAACCTGGGTCTGGAGATGGGAGCCTCAAACACTTCTTACTTATGTGACTCTGGGCAAGTCATTTAACCCCAAATGCTTAGCCCTTATCCCTCTTTTGCCTTGCAATGAATACTTAGTATTGATTGTAAAAAAGAAGACAAGGGTTAATTTTTTTTTAAAGTACTTGATATGTGTGTGTGGAGTAAAGTATAAACAGATTTGAAAATATTTTTGGGGGGGGAACCTATAAGAGATTTAAATAATGAACAGAGGATTTTGTTGTTGGTTTATTTATTTAATGATTTATTTAATTATTGTACAAGCTTCATGAGAATCCTATAACATTTATATGGACTTCATTGAAGATTCTGACATTTTTTCCTTTTTGCCTCATTCTGTCTCTTTTCTCGCTCTTTCTCCCTCTGCCCTTCTCTCTCTCTCTCTCTCTCTCTTTCTCTCTCTCTCTCTCTCTCTCTCTCTCTCTCTCTCTCTCTTTCTGTCTGTCTCTGTCTCTTCTGAGTGGCATCACAATGTCATTTGTACTTGTATAAAATCCTTAATATATACTTAAGAAAGATTTAAATCCAGAGGCCACATTGAATCAATGGATGAAGATGAAACCTACAAATGCCCTTGTCTCCTGGAAGAAGGACAAATTGGGCATAAAGGCATGAAGGAGAAACCCATGGCTGAACATGCTAAAAGACTTGCTGCTATCCTGAAATGAAACTCAGTGAGAAGAACATATTGAAAACAATTAGCCCACAATGGCATTCATTACATACACTTATGGTACTTAAAAATGCACCATAGTAGATTTGGAAAGCATCCTGATAACTTTTTTTTTCTTTTTTCTCTCCAGCTTCACTCAGTGGCACATGAGGAGCATCAGGCTATTAGGATGGGACTAATCTAGGGCTGGCAGTCAAAATATTTGTTTTTTTCAGAAATCTCTCTTTCCCTTGGAAATTCACATTCCTCTAGAAGAAAGAAGAGAAAGATATCTCAACCATCATCTATGTTTGGGGTGGGAGGCAGTGGGAAGGGAAGAAAGGAAGAAGTCCATGGTGAAGTAAGAGAATGTCAATCAAAATTATGGACAGTGGAGAACATTGAGTACTATAAAAATGCCATTGTACCTATGAAAAATTAGGCAAGATTACTTAAATGCTGGCTATTTGGATTTAGGTGATATCACTGAATTAGGATTCAAGTCAACAATGTGGCTCAGCAGAAGAGTACCAGAACTGCAGTCAAAGATCAATTCAAAACTAGTATCAGATATTTACTAGCTGGCAAATTAACAAACCTCTGTTTTCCTCATCTGTAAAAGGGATAATACTAGAATTTACCTCCAAGGTTTACTGTGAGGATAAAATGAGATATTTTTGAAATTCTTTGCAAACTTTTAAGTGACATATAAATACTATTATTATTATTATCATCATCAGTATTATACAGTCATCACTTGCTATATCATGATTCACTTATCATGGCTTCACTGTATTGTGGGTTTTTATTTTTATTTTAGTTTTTAAGTTCATTTATTTATTTAATTAATTTGGAATATTTTTCCATGATTCATGTTCTTTCCCTCCCCTCCTACCACCACCTTCTCATAGCCAACTGGGTTTTAAATGTGTCATTGATCAAGACCTATTCCCCTATTATTGATATTTGCACTAGGGTGATCATTTATAGTCTATATACTGAATCATTTCCCACTAGACCAATGTGATCAATCATATGTTTGTCTTCTGTGTTTCTACTCCCACAGTTCTTCCTCTGAATGTGGATAGTGTTCTTTCTCATAAGTCCCTCAGAATTGTCCTAGACCATTGCATTGCTGCTAGTAGAGAAGAAATATCTAATTCTATAATGTGGAATTTTTGTTAAAATTATATAGGTTTATGAGTGTAGAAAGTATTTAACACATATGAAGTGTTTGCAAGAGTGTGGGAAAGGCAATGAGTGTGGCAAAGGATTATAGGAGAGTGGGAAGGGTTTATAAAGTCTTAAAATACATATAAATAATAAAATAAATATAACGCTGCTACTTTGCAGATTTTTACCTATCACGGGGGTCTCTGGAACAGAACTCCAGTGATAGATGATGAATCACTGTATTGTCTTATAAAATACTGCAAACCACATGGAATAGAAAGCTTTAATAATATAGAGACCTAGTAAGCTCTAAGACATGTGGGAAAAGGATAATGTTCATTATCCTCCTTGTTTTCTTGTCTGCTACTAGTGTTTTACAGAAGATGCCTTAAGTGACCTAACAGAGATCCAGTTTATATGCTAATATTTTTTATTTCGAGTACATGAGGCAATTTTATCTACTTGAGTTCTGGTCCATGGAATATTACATGTAAAAGAACGTTAGCAAGATAGTCACTTGCTCCATCACTGTTTCAATATGAATCTTTAAAAAAAAAAGATGAAAAGAAAGGTAATGGTAATGATAGCAACATATTTATTTGCACTTTTAAAGTTTATAGAGCATTCCCCCTCAATATCTATTTCTCTAAGGACACATCTATTTTCGCTTTCCCTCTGGGATTATATTCTATCTATGTTGTCAGCATCATTTTTAGACATGGTTGTTTGGATATGACATCTCCCATCCAAACATGAGCTCCTTGAGGGAGAAGCATCTTTTTTTTTTTTGCTTTTCTTTCATCCCTGACACAAAGTAAAAGTTTAATAAATACTTACCAGCTGAAGGAAGTGTGAATAAATGAAGGACAAATGTAAGCCTCTTTAAATTATATGTTAGCTAAAAAGGAGGTAATTCCTTATCAGATGTAATCTGTGGTCAGAGATGAGAAACAGTAGCTTAGTGGACAGAGTCCTGGGTTGGAGTCAGAGGACCTGTCTTCCAATGTCAGCTCAACCACTAACTTACCTGGGAGACCTTGAATAAATTATTTAATTTATTTAGACCTCCTTCAACTTTCTTGTCTATAAATGAGGGTGTTAGACTGGATTACCTCTGAGGTCCTTAGTATTACATGAGATTATGGACTTCAAATCTTCCAACAGAGGTTCAGGAAAGCCAAAGAAGCATTATCACAGTTTGGTTGGGCAAGTCACCTTATCTATGAGTCACCTCTTCCTCACCTGTATATAGTGATCCTCCGGATTATTCTGATGTTCCCTTGGGGCACACCGTGTATGTGTAAAACTTTGTAAAGTCCTATGAAAATTCAAAGGTTTTTGGCCAGAGGAATTGTGGGGTTAAGTTACTATATATGGATTTAGTTCAAGTTGCTTTTATTAGTTATCTCTGGAAGTTTTTTCCCTTCCTGAGAATAAACTTCAAGTAGCAAGAGAATTAAACTGAAATAAATCTTATGTTTAAAAAAATAATGTATATACTTATTATAGGTAGCAAGATATAATAAGAGAAGCACCAACTTAGGAGCCAATAAGACAAAGACTCTATTCCTACCTTTGGAGACAGCTAGGTGGAGCAGCGAGTGCCATTCCTGGAGTCAAAAAGACTCATCTTCCTGAGACCAAATCTGCCCTCAAATACTTACCAGCTATGAGACCTTGGATGAGTCACTTAACTTCTATTTACCTTAATACATTGGAGAAGGAAATGACAAAACACTCCAGTACCTTTGCTAAGAAAATCTCATGGACAGAATGGTTCATGGAGTCACATAGAGTCAGATATGACTAAATGACTTAATGACAACAAAATTCCCAGCTTCACCCCTTACCTTCTAATTATATGACTTTAGGCAAATCACTTCACTCCTCTGAGAGTCCATTTTCTAAATTGTAAAGCTTAGCCATTTATCTGTGTGACCTGGCAAGCCACAAATCTCAGTGCTTTAGTTTCTTCATTTGTAAAATGAGGAGATTAGGCTAGATGACCTCTAAGGTCCCACCTGGCTCTGAATCTATGATCCTGTGATCCTCCCTCTATCCCAAGGAAGTTGTAAGGGTGAAATGGGGTAGTGAATGAGACAGGGCTTTGAGGGGTAGTCAGTGTTCTGCATACATGTGTAAACTATTATAATCACCCACAAATTAATGCACCTCTGGAATGTCTTAGAATAGATGACCGGGTGCCCATTGTCATTTCCAGGTATTGCAGCGTGAATTAAAATACAGCCCCCTGAGATGCCCGGTGCTGCATCTCTGTCCTGACCTTCCTTGCCATAGCCTCCTCTGCCAAAATATGGCCCCCTGAGGTCCTCTGCAGAGCCATAATGATAATGCTTGCTAGAATCTCAGCTCACATGCAGTTTATAACTTCAAGGCTAAAGAAAGGAAGCCTTAAAAAGCTGCTGAACCTCTTGCCATTTAAACAATAGCTAACAAAGGTGTGGGAAAGCCAAAGACATATTTTCCCACATTTCTTGGGAGAAAAGCTAACTAGCAATAGGGCTCTCTGTCTCTGTCTCTCTTTCTCTCTCTTTCTCTCTCTGTCTCTCTGTTTGTCTCTGTCTCTGTCTGTCTGTCTGTCTCTCTCTCACACACACACACACATAATAGACCCACATACAACTTTGATTAATTAATGGCTAAGAGCAACGCCTTAGCAAGGATAAAGCAGGAGACATGATCTCTGAAATGATCCCAGGTTTACAAAATGAGGGATGAGCCCAACAATGGAAAAATAAAATTTGAATGTGCTATGAAATCCCTGCACTGTTCCCTGTTTACTTTTAGCCAGATTTGTAGGTACCTTAGGATCTACAAAGCAATTCGATAACAATTACCCATAATAGGTAGCCATGGATGTTTAGTAATCAGCATTACTGGAGGGTGCACTGACATTGCTGAGATCACAAGCCTATCAAAGGGTTGAACTACCAAAGAAGCTCTTTGTGTGGCCTTGTGCAAGATGCCAACTTCCATTGCACAAAGAATGTGATTTTTGCACCAATGCCAACCTTTGGGAGCCAATGTCATAAAGAATAAGTATATGTAGGATTTTCAGAGGTGATAATGAGAAACTGTTAATGATCATTTAAAACAATTAGAGTTGGAACTTGCACAATTAGTGCTACTGCTGAATCTTGATAACACTAGAAAGATAAATTAAGCTCAGCAAGAGAAAGGCTGCCAAGACACATCCTGTAATAGAACTAAATTTTTTTTTAAGTTTCATGAATTAAAGCTAGTTGAATTATGGGGCAATGATTACCCTCCATTTTATTTCTCACAATATTCAAAAATGAAAGGCAAACAATCAAAGAAAGAAATAAGCATGTAGTCCAGTTAGGAGTTGGAAAAGGAAAATGAACTGGGACATTTTTTTTTTAAGTAGAAGGAATGGATATGACTGAAAAATGAATCTTTTTATAAGTATCCAAACCATTTGAGCATCACAAAAATAATCTGTAATCTAGGGATTCTTGGACATGTCTAAAATGAAGAGACATTTTCAAACTGCTAATTAGGATCTGAATCCACTGAGGATTATTCACAGAGATTATCCAAGACTATTTGTCTTTCCCTTGTCTACTAAAGCAGAAATTCTTAACCTGAGAATCTGTGAACAGGATTTAGGGGAATCTATGAACTTGGATGAAGAAAAATTGCATTTTATTTCAATGCAATCTTGTGTGTTTTATTTTTTGTATTTAAAAACATTATGCCGAAGCGTTCCCAGGCTTCACCAGACTGCCAGTGATCTATGACATACAGCAAATGGTTAAATCTAAAGTGATCTTTGATTTGTGGGTAAATACAAGATCACCTTTCAGTGAATCTCTACTTGCAACTCGACATAGAGGGGAGTTTGGTTTAAATCACAGACTTACCTCTTTCTGTTTGATCTTGGGCAAATTACTTAACTGCTTTGAGCCTTGGATTCTTCACATGTGAGATCATCCTTATTTAACTTATGTCCCAAAGTCATTTCAGTAATTAAATTAAATTATACATGGAACATGCGCTCTAACCATCACTTGCCATAGAAATATACTTGCCAAAGCTACTTAAGCTTGGTACCTCAACTTTTGCTTGTCTCACTCTCTTCTTCAACTCCTTCAATTTGACTTTTGATTTCATTGTTCAACTGAAACTGTTCTCTTCAAAATTGCCAGTGATCTCCTAATCCCAAAGCAAATGGCTTCTATTTAAAATAAAATCTGAATTTTGTTACATCAAATTAGACATTGAATTTGATTCTTTAAATACTAGTTGAGGTGTTTAATTTCCATAGTTTAATTATATTCTTAAAAATTAAAATATTTTCTTTCCCCTCTATTACATGTAAAAACAATTTTAAACATTCATTTTTTTAAGTTTGTGTTCCAAATTCTCTCCTTTTTTTCTGAGTCTCCCTTCCTTATTCTTTCTCTGCTCTCTCTGCTCCCTAAGATGGTAAGAAATCTGATATACATATATGCATATATGTATATATGTTTACATGTATAATCATGTGCCATATTTTTCCATATTAGTAATTTTGTGGAAGAGATTTTCACATTTTAAAATACAAAAAATGAAATATGTTATGTTTTAGTCTGCATTCATATGCCATCAGTTCTTTCTAAGAGGGCAGATGGTATTTTTCATAACGAGCCTCTGGGATTGTTTTAGATCCCTGCATTGCTGAGAATAACAAGATCATTCACAGTTGATCATCAAGAGACATTGCTTTCACTGTGTACAGTGTTCTTCTGGTTTTGCTCACTTCATTTTGCATCAGTTCATGTAAATCTTTTCAGATTTTTCTGAAATCATCCTTCTTGTAATTGAATTGTTACTATCATATACCACAACTTGTTGAGTCATTCTCCAGTTGATGGACAACTCCTCAATTTCCAACTTTTGGCTATGACTAAAAGAACTACAATAAATATTTTCCCCTTTGCATTAGGTCCTTTATAATTTGATCCTTTATAAATTCCCTCTTTTTATCGGTCCTTTCCCCCTTTTCAAATGCTCTCTTTTCAATCCTACGGTGAACTTTATTTCTTTGCTACAGTTGACATTGTTGACCACTCTCTTCTTTTGTATGTTTTCTCCTTTCTAGGTTCTCAGGACACTGTTTTCTCTTGATTCTACTTTACAATTTCCTTCTTATTCTCCTTCAATACTTCATTATAACTGTATGTGTCTCCTAAGAATTTGCCCTCAAAAATTCTCTGTTCTCTCTACTCTCTTTCTTGGTACCCTTATCAACTTCCTTGGGTTCCTTTATTATTTTTACGTAGATGAATCCTAAGTCTATAAATCAGTACCAGTTACTCATTGATCACATAGTATCTATTTCCTCTGAAAGGAAATGTTCTAGAAACATATCAAATTATATATGTTCAAATGCAATTTATGATCTTTCCCCTAAATCCTACTTCACTTCCAAACTTTCCTTTTACTAACAAAAGTTCCATCATTCTACTGGTCACCGAGGTTGGAAATGTTATTTTTATGCTCAACTCTTCACTCTCACTAACCCCATATATCTAAGCACCTGCTAAATCTTGTTATTTCTATTTCCACAATATCCCTTAAAAAATCAATCTCTTCGTTCCCTTCATATACTTATCAGTCTATTCCAGATCCTTAAATTTTCTTGCCTGTACTACAATAGCTTCTTATATAGTCCCCTTATCTCAAGTTTTTCTCCATTCTAATTTAGTCTCTATTCAGCTGGCAAGGTGATTTTTCTAAATCATGAGTCTGACTATGCCACCCACCTTCCTTCAGTCCAGCACCAGAGCACCTTTGTTTCCTTATTATATGCAGGATTATGTCGCTAGCATTTAAAGCTCTTTTTAACCTAATGCCAACCTGTATTTCAACTTTTGTTACATGTTAATCCCATTCATAAACTCTATGACCAAGGCAGTTTACATGACACACAATTTCTCATCTCTTTGTCTTTCTATGGACTGTCTTTTACTCCTAGAATGAACTCCCCTGTTACCTCTCTCTCAAAAGTCTTGATTTTCTTGAAGACTTTGCATGAATGGCACCTCTTTCAAGAAGTTTCTACCTTTCCTCCTAGTTTCTAGTGTAAAATCAATCAAAACTACCCTGTATTTTTGTACATACCCTTCACTTACTTATATGTGTACATGTCATATCCCCACTAGAATGTAAATTCTTGGAGGAAAGGAATTATTTCACTTTTGGATTAATATCTCTAGAAATTAGCACAGTATCTGGTGCATAATAAATACTTAATATGTTTATTGATTAGTTCTGTTGTATATACACATATGCATGTATATATATTTGTGTATTGTT
Source organism: Monodelphis domestica (assembly GCF_027887165.1). Classification (NCBI taxonomy): domain Eukaryota; kingdom Metazoa; phylum Chordata; class Mammalia; order Didelphimorphia; family Didelphidae; genus Monodelphis; species Monodelphis domestica. Next base: position 181,638,727 of record NC_077233.1, on the reverse strand, counting down.
TGTTTTTTTCTTGACATAATTTCATCTACATAAAGAACTCTAAGCATGAAAACTCTCTCCATCATTGTAAATGGCAACTTGTCTATAACTTAGAGAGTAGTCAGGGATCCAGAGAGGTTAAATGTATTGCACACCATCATGCATCTAGTGTGTGTCAGAAGTTGCCCTCCAATAGACATCTTGGGGAGCATCAGATCCTACATTTAGAGGTAGAAAGGATCTTTAGAAGCCATCTGGTCAAATGAATTCATTATTGATTCCAAGGCTGGACCTTTCTCTGCTACACCATGTTATCTCTTTTTGTAGTCATTATTCTATTGCTACTATTTTTAATCTTAGTTCTGTCATTAACAACTGTGTTTCTTCAAGCAGATCATTTCCTTACACTGACTTTTCTCATTTTTAAAATAAGCTGACTAGATACAATTATTTGTAATGTTTTTTTTTTCCTTCTCCTAAATTCTATTCATCACTTTGTATCACTGAGAGAGGTGAACCCCCAGGGAAAAAGCAAGTGCCTAAGGAGATAATGCTTAATTTGCCCATTGGTTAAGAACTCTTTGACAACTGTAAGTTTGACAACTTGGATTTTAGAATCCTTCATGGTAACAACAATTTGTGTGTGTGTGTGTGTGTGTGTGTGTGTGTGTGTGTGTGTGTGTGTGTGTGTTTGCTGGGGGCAATGTTTAGGGCAAGAATGTAAGAAATTAATGAAGGTCCCCATAAGAACCCAATGGATCTTTTCAAATACTCCCTTCCCTCCCATCACCATTTCTGTCTCACACTCCTCATTTCCTTTTTCTACAATTGCCTCAGGTTGAATGTGGATCCTGTAGGAAAAAAAAAAAAACAGGAGGGGAAAGAGAAAGTGAACATCAGAGATAGATGGATGAAGTTCTGTTTGCTTTATAATAGTGACAGACTTCTCACCAATGGGATCAACTAACCCACATAGGAATTAGTTCTGCACTCCAATGTTCTCCTTACTGAGTCATCCAGTAGCCCTCACCTATGGAGTTTTCCACTCATTAGCAACACTTCTACTTTGCCCTTAAACCAATTCCTAACCCTGAGAGGCCAGAGGAGGGCATTGTTAGAATTCAGTTTCTGTCATGGCTTAGGTTGGCTTAGTTTGATACACATTAGTAAACTTGCAAAATTGGTTGGTTGGAACAATCCATTCTGGACTTGGAGCAAAACCCCCAGACAGAGCTTGTGATTGAAATGACTCTCAGCTATCCTCTAAAGTAAGCCTTTTGAAGCTAGTTAACATTGGTTATATCTAGAAGCCTGATGGGTACTGAGAAAAATATACATTTTAAATCCCACTAAGAGACATTATCCTGACTATATGGTAGTCCTGGAATTTGATGGTATTCAGTATTTTTCAGAAGTGAGCTGTGCAATGGCTTTTTTCAGCTGCTCGGTTTGTTGTTCCATTGACAATGGCTGGAGTGAGATTTAATTTGTAGCTAGTGCAGATATCTAGAGATGAACATTGGTATAATGCTCTTGGCATCTTGTGGGAGGTGGCAAAGAGAAGGCAGCTAAGACTGGAAAGTCTATATCAGTGTGTCAAACTCAAATAGGGTGGAGGGTGAGAGACTAATCTCTAATTTATGCCATTCCTTTCTCTTTACCAAAAATTGGTGCTTGTTTTAATAAGAAGCAGCATTGTGGTTTGTTGCTTTTTGAAGAGGATCAATGGCATTACAGGATGATGTCTTGTTTTGCATCTGAATTGGATTTAAGTAAAGGAGACTTGCACCAAGTCACCAGGCTCACTCTCTCTTCCAGAATCATTAAAGTTCAGTGTCAAAACAAAAGTCAGGATGACCAGGTATGGCCTAGAATGAAATGGATAACCTTGGCATCTTCAGTGTCTGTCTAAGCTCTAACTAATCTCCACTGCCTGTTTTATTCACCTATTCCACCAGGGAAAGTGCTCACATGTAGGAATAGACATCATCCTAACTTATTGATGGGTTTGAGACCTGCCAATGACCTCAACCTGGTTCAGCCTACTTACCCAGATGATTTTACCAAAGTTTGACTGCTCTATATGCTATAGCTTCTTGGAGTCACAGGTGAGAATTGGGTGAAAGGTAGATACCAAAGGTGGATAAGCAGCCCTGAAAAGGGCTTAGGAAGCCCTCACATAATGGTGCTGATCCTCCCTAAACACTCCATATGTGTATATTTATATTGTTTATATGTATATATATGTATATGTATATATATGTATATATATATATGTATATATGTGTGTGTGTGTGCGTGTGTGTGTGTGTATGTGTATTTATCTAACTACACTATATCAACACAGCTAGATGGTACAATGGTTAGAGTGTTGGCCATAGAGTCAGGAAGATTCCTCTTCCCAAGATCAAATCTAGCCTCAGATTTTTACTAGCTATATGACTCTTGGCAAGACTCTGACTTAATTTCTTCAGCTGTAAAACAATCTGGAGAAGAAAATAACAAATTACTCTCTTATCTTTGACATGAAAATCCCAATGGGATCACAAAGAATCAGATATAACTGAAAAGCAACTCAACATACAAAAAGCATGCATATATACATATGTATTACATACATACACACACAAGACTTCTTTGGGTGACTCAAGTTCTAAAAGGGAGATTCCTTTGAGGGATTTTAAATACTTCATTTCTTTTCTGCTGCCCTGTCTGATTTCACCTTTACTGGACAAGATGTCTCTCCCAATATAAACTTATCACTTCTAATCTCATCATTATGATACTAACTCAAGACTTGAATGATTCAACCTCTCTCAGCCTCCTTTCCTTAAAGCACCAAATTCCTCCTAATTCCTTCTTTATAGAGGGTAGAAATTAATCTATAAGATCACTTAGCATCTGCTGCTCTTTCTGGTCTCAACTCCATGGAATAAGATGCTGCTTGTCCAGGTGCCTTTGAGTGTCCCAATTCCCTCACTTCTTTCTGCTTCTTTTTGTGTTATCTCCTTTTCTAGATCATAAGCTCATTAAGGGCAAAAACTTTCTTTTTGTTGTTATTATTAATTATATGCCCAATACTTAGCACAGTGTCTGACATATTGAAAGTACTTATAAATGTTTATTTTACTGGATTGTATGCCCAGTTTGTTTAACATGGAGCCCATTATCTCTGCAGGACACCCCTTTCACTCTCCCCCCACTCCCATGTGAGTGGGGATGGCCTACTAGGATTATCTGCTTGAGTCTTTAAAACTTGCAAGCTAGAGGCAATCCTTACAGATTCCAGCCAGCTTGGGCTGAACTAAGATGCTTAGGACTCAAGCATGAAGAGAATTTTGGATTTAGAATTGGGCCTGTGTTCTATGTAAACTTAGCTCTCTCTCAAGCCCAAAGTGGTACAGGGTAGGAGGATTTCACTCTCATGATTTGGAAAGTAAATTTATATCTATATGTATGTATACATATAGAGATATATATCCACATATAGAAAGATTTCTGTTACCACTTAAATTATATAATATAATATAATAGGGAACATAATAATATAACATATTATGTTAAATATGTAATAAATTAAAATTAATGTTTTCTAAGAGAAACAAATTCTCACATTAGCTATGATCAAAAATCTGTCTTATCCTTCCCCCCCTCCTTTTTTCCCTCCCCTTTCCTCAAAAAGGAAGGTAATATAATAAAGATTGTACATATATTATCATATAATACATATTTCCCTGTTGGTCATTTTGTAAAACAAGATACATAAATGCTTACACTATAGTTTGATTATTTTATATTGTCTTCTGAAGTAAACATTTCTTTGAAAAAGCTTGTGTCACACATCCATGAACATATACACAAACACACACATATATATATATACTGAATTTATACATATATGAACATGTGTACATACATAATCAATTATTATTATTTAATAAAAAAATTAAGTGGTCACTATTGTCTTGGTGCTGAGAATATTAAAATAAGTAGAAAGTATGACAGTCATCTCCTCCAAGGAGCTTACATTAGAATAGGGGAAGACAACAAATAAAAGCAAGCTAAAAGAATTGGGGTAAAGGGAAAAGTAGAGGGATATCTTGTAGAGAAAGTCTGAAGAGGAATGAAGATAAGGAGACTAACCAATGAGCACTGTGAAGAGTGAATCAAACTTTCTTTGTCTATAAATCAGCAATTTTCAAATTAATCAATCAAACACTTAAATATCCCTACTTAACACTAAGTAAGAGAGTTTGTAAGTCCATGAGTCACTTGCTAAAGTGCGTGTCAACTCCAGAGGTCACTGCCCTGCCCCTAAGCAGTTCTAGGCAAATTGAAAGACTGGAGTTGCTTCCTGTAAAGTGGAGAAAGGGACAGGAAATGATGTGGAAAAAGGACTATAAAAGGTCCTGAACTTCCTGTCTGGGGATCTTCAACCTTCACCTTCACCTTCATTTGGGACTTTGGCTCTTGGACCGCTTCTTGGAGGACTGTTCCCAGATCTTCTCCTTTGGACTTTGGTGTTAGAGGACTTTGTTTTAGGACTTGACCTTTGGTCTTCTCCTTTGGATCTCATCTTGGGTGGGTAAGTAGATGGCCTTCCTTTCCTGACTTCTGGAAAGATTGGTTTTGGAGATTCCTGCCATGACTTTGGAGGAGGCTGTATTGGTGGAACTCTAGCTGAAGACACCACTGGACCTGAGGAAGCCCCTGTGGGGCTAAGCCTTACTTTGCCAGAGAAGGGCTAGTCGGCTTGTTAAAATCTTTCTTTTTAGCTACCTTTTTACATTTTCACTCTTTCTACCTCTTTATAAATAAAACTACTAAAAGTCATTTTTGACTTAAGTTATAATATCTTTAAATTGGGAACTATAATATTACTTTAGAATTCTCATATTAGTATAAAAGTTTAAATTTTAAATTCTTACAGCATTAAGCACTTAGGATAAGCATAGTTCTATGTTAGGAACTGTGGATGGAGAGACATAGACTGAATTCCTGGAGGGAAAGGATTGTTTTTTGTCTTTTTTTTGTATCCTAGCCCTTAACACAGTGCCTGGCACATAATAAATGTTTAATAAATATTTATTGACTGTTAAATGGAGCTATTTCCTGTCCTTAAGGAATTAATTCTATTAGGGTAAATAACATGTATACATCTTAATAGATAGAAAATGAGTACAATATAAACATATGGTTTTTAATAGGAGAAGTATTAGCAGTATTACGAACTGGAAAAGGTTCCAATATAGGTGCTTGTGCTTGAATAATGTTTTAAATGAAATTAGAGATTATAAGAGAATGAAATGAAGTGCATTCCGTGTGTGTGTGTGTGTGTGTGTGTGTGTGTGTGTGTGTGTGTGAGTGTGTGTGTGTGTATGGTCCATAAATAGTTTAGAGACAGAAGATATATTGTCACCTATGAGTGACAGGAAATAGTCCAATTTTATTTGACCATCTAAGTAGAGGGCAATGGAGGAAATAAGTTTATATAAGCAAGGTGTGCATGTATGCAATAATATATACACTGTTTCATATTTCCCCATATCCATTTAAATGACCAGATCTTATCCTATAATACATCTCTTCCTTGGGGCAAAATTTTACTAGAATATTAAAATCATTTATCAGTTTCTTTAAATACTATCATGCACTGGTAATATTTTAAGCTTTGCAACCAGTGTTCTCTTGAGCTTGAAGGAAGAAGATGAGGTTTTTAAAAAATCCCTCCCTCCACCTTCTCCAAAATCATTGAAACAGGTGGGACAGAACTTGTGGGACTATAGAAAAAGATAATAATTAGCATTCCTAATTTCTCATAGATAAAGCTGGTGCTATAGACAGACCAATTTCACTTTGCTAAAATTGTTTTTAAGCTCATAACATACTCATACATGCTTAGTCTCCTTGGGACATAATTCTCCGTAATGAGAGTTTTCCAGGTTTAGTAATGCTTAGCCCAGAATATTTAAGGAGCCTGTGAGATGCCTTTGTGTGTGGGATTCCTGTCTTTCCCACCACGAGAGGTAGCACAATGCAGCTGATAAAGCACCCCATGGTAGAAAGCCCACATTCTAGTCATTGAATTACCAGTGACTCAAAGGGGAGACATCAGATAAACCTTTCCAGAGGTTTTCTGGTAAAGGATAAAAAACTGCTCTCTCTCTCTCTCTGTGTCTCTGTGTCTGTCTTTCTGTCTGTCTCACTATCTGTATCTCTATATATGTATATATAATTATTATTATTCACAAATATTCCATTACTTTCTTAAATTAGGACAATGAACAAAACAATAAATCAGGTCCTGATTTGTAGTATTTGGCAATTTTCAAGATGTAAATGTTTACACTGAAAATTAAAGGAGAGGTTCTTTTGCTCTTTTTTTTAAACTCTTATTTTCTCTTAGAATCAATACTGTCTATTGATTGGGTCAAAGGCAGAAGAATGGGATTTAGTGACTTGCCTAGGGTCACATAGCTAGGAAGTATCTGAAGTCAGAACTGAACCCAGAACTTCCTGTCTCTAGGCAGCAATAGGTTCTTAAGAAACTTTTAAAATCTGCTCTAACACACTGATGAACCATTCTGATTCTCCATACATCTGACTAGAAAATGGAGATCATTCCTTTACCTCTCATAGAAATAAATGAGATCATAGATCAAGACACATTTGGGAACTCCTTCAAAAAAAAAAGTGAGGAAAAAAACCATCCCGGTAGAGATGGATATAATTATCTGCATGTAATTTAGGGAAAAAAAAACCTGTAGGCTGGCTTCCTTTGTTTGTTTGTTTTGTACAATGCTTTAGTATATGGAACTCCCAGTGTAGAAACGTCTACCATTGATGCAGATCAGTCAATGGTCCAGCATTTACTAAACATTCATGTGATAGATCTCTGCGAAGTGCTAGAACTATGAAGACAAAAATAGAATCAATTCCTGTTCTCAAAGGCTTTTCTTCTCTCAAGGAACTCAGCAACTCATCTGTTGACTTACATGATCAGAAAGTTAACTAGAGCATCAAAATGTCAAGTGATTTGCTCATGGTCATATAGCAAAGATGTGTTAGAGGAAGAAATGGAATCAGAATCCAGTTCTCTAACCATTTCAATAACTAAAATTGGAAGGTGTTTTTTCCCTATGATTTCTTTGTAATATGATACTAAATCCCCTCTACCAAAGCAGATATTCTGAGATTTGACAGGGGCTGCAGTGACTTGTTCAGGGTCAGATAGGCACTATATGTCAGAGGGAAATTTGAAGCAAGGTCTTCCTGACTCTTAAGAACAATTCTCTATTTCATACCTCATGGTAACCTCTTAAAGCTATTAATAAAGTCATCCTATGACATTCTTGGGTTTCCCATTCATTTTTTTCAGTCTTTTCCAGGGTTGGCCATTGATGATTAAATGGGAATTTTTGAAGATCTGTATCTAACCATGTGTGTAGATAAAGAAAACTAAAAATGGGGAGGGGAAGCATTCAAGTTGCTCAGTGGATAGAACACCAGGCTTAGAGTTGAGAGGTCCTGGGTTCAAATATGATCTCAGACACTTCTTATATGACCCTGGTCAAGTCTCTTAACTCCAATTGCCTACCATTACCACTCTTCTGCCTTAGAACCAATACTTAGTATCAAATTTAGGACAGAATATAAGGTTTTAATTTTTTTAATGAGTAAGTAATGAATATATAAATACTGTATATTATTAGTCTAGTTTTATACTTTTTTTACCATAAATATACATATAAAAATACATTTATTATAAATGATTAAATTTTGTTAAAAGTCTCATTATGTTAAAGAACTATGAGCTCTTTGGATTTGTTTCTTCTTTCTCTCTCTCTCCCATCCAGAATCAGTAATGTGATTTTGTCTCACAGAAATCATTGTATCTTGTGCTTTTCATAGGAGAAGAAAATAAGTGAAATAGTGCAGCTATACCCATCTTTGTGTACAAGATACTAATCTCATTGACTTAGAAATGGTGAGATTTTTATGGCTTCTGTGTGTGATTTTATTTTTTGTGGGGTATTAAATAAGTATAATCAGAATTATTAAAAATAAAAAGTTTGAAGTAGGGACTAGAGTTATTTGCAGTTTTCACATTCGTGGGGCTCCTGGACACCTTTTGATAATGCTGTCCAGTTGTGTCCTACTCTTTATGACCCTATTTGCAATTTTCTTGGCAAAGATATTGGAGCAATTTTCCAGAAGCTGAATTAAACAGGATGATGTAGCTTGCTCAAGGTCACCCAGCTAAGAAGTGTCTAAATCTGGATTTGAACTCAGATCTTTCTGACTCTAAACCCAGTGCTCTATCCAGTTTATTGTTTAATTGTCCTTTGCCTGAATCCCTATATTATGTATATTATGAGAATAGCTTTGTTTTAATGTTTTATTATAATATAATTTTCTATTATAGTTATATAGGTCTGATTACATAATTGAATGAAACATATAATCCCTCCCCACTCCTTATATTTAGAAATAAGGGAACCTTAGAGATTATCTAGGAAGATTATGGGAGGATGTGACCAAGAATCACACAGAATAATAAAACATTTAGAGTTGACTAGCATTAATGAGAGCAAAGTTCCCTTAAAGCATTGAATGAAGTATAGGACTTATCCATCAAATCAATGATCATACTTTCCAGTGTAGACAGAAATCTTTGGTACTATAATGGATGGGAAGGATTGTAGTACTGTATAGTGGAGCATAAACTAGATGTAGAATCAGAGGATATACCTTTGGAAAACAGGGCCCTTGACCCTATCTTTATTTTCCTCTCTTTAAGTTCCCTGAGTTACCTCAGCTCTAATAGGAACTTTTATATATTTTTTTTTCTTGTCTTTTTGCTTGATGATATCTATGATCCCTTCCAGCTCTAAATTTGTGATTCTACATTCTCAAACTTTCTTCTGAATGTCATCAGAACAAGAACAATCCTCTGTTCCATTATATGCCTACTAGGCAGATAGAGTTCTCTCCACAGGCCAGGGAAATAATTTATTTTACTCTTAATTTCCTCCATTTCCACATTTTAATTCTAATAGTTCTTCATACTTTGAAGCAATTATTTTTTTAAAATGGTCACACTGAGTTTTCATTTCATAGACATAGAGAATACCCAGATGACCTTCTACTACTTATGCAGATAGGCAACTTCTCTGCAGTCTCTAGATTTAGAGCATTTTCAAGACATTATGTATTGAAATGACTTACCCAAGGTCACATAGCCAGTGCATTTCAGTTAGGGCTTGAACCTAGGACTTTGTGATTGAAACCAGTTTCCACAATGCCACTATTGTAACCCTAAGAAAACATAATTTTAATGTCATTCAAAACTGATCTTCTTTCTTTGAAGGAATGATCCATAGCCTTCAAGGAGTCTTGAGTTCCTGGAATACCTAAAAATCACATTATCATGCAATCTTAAGATCAGGACCCAAGGACTACATGAAAGCTAAGTACTGTTATACTGCTCCTGTAGAAATTTTTCTATTATGTTTTTAACAAATAGGATAGGTATACCAAGAAATCTCATTGTATTATTTAGGTTATTAAATAGCAGAATACCAGGTCTATTATTTAGCTATTAATACCATTTATTATTATGGATTATGAATTGTTAAGGCTAAATGAAAGCAGAAGCATAAGAAAGGAAGGCAAGAACCATTAATAAATTCTCTCTCTAATCCTGGTACCTAGAGATAAAAAGGATAGTTTCATCTTTCAAGAAGTCTACATTCTGGTGGGAGGAATACCATACACAAAAGGGAGCTGAAAGGAGGGAGTAAGGTTATGGGGAGACAGTGGAATGAACATTCCTGGCACAAGGGCATGATTTTGAAGTTCAGAAAGTAAGGAAGAGGGTTGGGAGAGGAGTGGGAGATTCAGAAGGAACTTGCCAATGGGAGAAAGGGTACAGGCTTTCTGAGGATATGGTAGGATGTTCCAGAGAGGACCCTTCAGGTGCTGGAAAAATTCCAATTTGAGAAAATAGCAGAAGATTTTGAAGTCCAGAAAGTCAGGAACAAGGCCAGATGGGGAATAATTATAGGGGGGAAATATTCTGAAAATTCAAAGCATTCTCCAAAAGGAGCAAAGGCACTGGATAGGCCACCAGTGAGGTATTTGTGCAGAGTGCTGGAGTCTGGTTCAGAAGACTTAACAAATAGTTCTAACCCCTGCCTTTCTATGTGTAATTCACCCTCTGGACTTGGAAGGGGAAGGTGCATAGATCTCTATTGTCCCTTACAACTCTAAATTTCCATGGATGCTTTTTTATATTTTGCTTGCAGGTTCTCTGAGTTTAATGTGATACAAATATCATCATTATACTGTATAATCATTCCCTCAAATACAAATTATTGAACCAATCTTTGTCCTGAATGAATGAATAAAAAAGCATTTATTAAGGACTTCTTATGAATCACAGTAATCTTTTAGCTCCACGGGAAATAGGAATCTGCCTTCATGCAGTGAACTACTGTTGGTGCCTTTTCATTAGTATTCTAGGTCCACTTCATTAACAACCAGGATCAGAGAAATGGTTTCCATTCTCTAGGAAGCTACTGATCACCTCAGGCACAAAAGGCCCTGAAGGAAGACCTAGGCTGATGGCAAAGTAAATAAATTTTAAATTTGGTATTGATCTTCACTTTCTGTGGCCCCTATAATCACCCCCACTGAACCCTGTTTCTATGTTTCTATTGTTTCCATTATATCTTGGCTTCTCCCATGGAGTAAAAGAAGCAGTCCTGTCCCATAAAATCATTCACTCTGAGTGACTTAATCTGCTATATCTCCCAGGGGCGTTTATAATTTACAAAGAAGGAAATTGAGAGAAGGCAATGTTTAACTCAAAGGTTGGTTGTCTCTCGAACCGAGGAAGGCGATTGTCCTTGTGTGTTTTTGTGCAGAAAGACACTTGTGCTTGAAGATTTAAGTGGAAAAGTCGATGCACAGAGACAGTCCCACTCTCTCAGTGTTGGAAGCCTGGGTCCAGTGGCACGAAAAGTCGTTACACCTGGAGACTTCCTCAGCTGCATTGGATGGCCGTATTGTCTTTTGTGCTCCAACATGCCCTAAGCACTCCACAGTGCTTTGCTGTGTCGCCCTCTCAGCTGTTGAACCTTCTTGTTGGTTTCTTTCTCCTGTTCAGCCGAAGCAGTCTTCACATGCTGGGTGAGCAAAGCCCTAGTTCACCAGGGGTCAACATCGACCCGATGGCTACCCTCACAAGGTTTAGCCGGCCTGTGGAAGCCGTTGTCCGAGGTGTGGCCACTGCCGCATGCTAGCAGCTACTAGGAGCCACAAGTGAGAGCTGGGTGTCAGGTGGGGGTCAGAGGCTGGAGAGCTGCCCTAGGAGGGCACAACAAGCCCTCCATACCAGAGATATTACCCCTCCCTGAGCACCCCATACACCTCGTAACTCAAAGGAATGAATTGCTAATGGTGGCATTCCCTATGTTATTGGGAAATGCTACAAGAAGATGTACCATGCACAGCAGCCAAAAGCCAGCAAACTATTTCAGCAGGTGAACTAAACCAGGTTGAGGATAATCAATGGGACTCAAACCTGGCAGTGAGTTAAGAGGGTGTCCAATCCAGGTAGAAGACTTTCCTTGGTGGAAAGGGCCGGTGAGAATAATTAGTTCCAATGGCCACAAAGGCATCTGAAGTAGGCACTCGAGCTTGGTCAGACATGGGAGAAGCCAAGGCCATCCACTCTATCCCAAACCATCACCACGCATCTTGAATTTATCTTGCCATGGACTTCAATGACTCTGGAAGAGAGGGGGAGGCTTTGTTCAGTTCTGCCTCACTTAAATCTAATTAAGTGCAAGTCAAAAGCTATCAGCAATGATGTCATTTTGGTCCTCTTCAAGTACCTAGGACAACAACCAACCAACCAATTTGGGAAATACTTTATTTGCACAGCTAAACCTACCTATAACCTAGATTTGGTTGTTTAATCACAAAGCAGAGAAATTTTCAAGAGTAAGAATATCTTGGCTGAGGAGGTCCTTATGGGTACTCTTAAAATCATAGCATGCCACTACTCAAGTACTCTACCTGGGCATTTGCAAGTTGTCTTCTAATTGGTTCTCCATCCATTAGGGTGTTTGCTCCCTGGACTCTGTACAGTTTGCAATTTCAATCTCTTTACCCACTCCTTTCTTGGGATGTTCATTCCAGCCTGGGCCACCTTGGGAGCCTTATCTAACCTCATAAATAGCCAATAATTGTGGAGTGTGTTTAGCTAATCTCACTGGGTCTCAGGAGTATCTCCAGGACCCCTGGAGAATTATGAGGTCCGTTATTAGATGATGAAGTCTATTCCTCATGTCACTGGAGGGATTACATAACTCAGCAACACATTAAATTGCTTTAGCATAAAATTCAAAATTTCCAAAGACAAGGTCTGTTTCTGGGGCCTCTCACAACCGGAGATCTCTGCTTGCTGGGTCAAAGAACCAGCTGGTTGCCACTATAGACAATCAAATGCTCAGCTGTCATTTCTGAGATTTATTTCTTTTCAAAGAGAAAGTCCTGTAAGTTTTAGAGGGTTTTTTTTATTATTATTATTCTATGTTTTGATGGATTGTAGCTATGCAGTTGGCACCCATAAATGCCCTTTATTTTCCATTTTGCTGACAGCCAAAGAATACTGGTCCAGGATTAGATGACATACTAATGGACCTAGATTGCCTACTATGAAGGCAAGAGACCGCAACATATCAAGGGCCTGTGATTTTATTGTTGTGGGAATTTAAAATCATAAAATCATAGATTTAGAGCTAGAAGTCATTTACTCTAGCCTTGCAGTGTTATAGATGAGGAAACGAAGGCTGATTGAGGTTAAATGATTCCACCAAGGACACCCAGAGAGTGTGTTGCATAGCTAGCATTCGAACAGAGCTTCTGTCTCCAAATCCAGTGCTCTTTCACCTATACCACACAATTTCCCAGTGTGTGAACTCCCTCCAGATTATAGATCAAAATCCATCTGTAAGTGGCAATTTTAGAGAATTATATGAGGCTCAGATAGAATTAAAGGCTTTTATTAGTATCAAAAACATATTTTGCACCCATGTATTTGTGCCTACAATTTTAGCACTCTATCCACCATGGAAACACTACCTCCTTAGGTAAGGAAGACTTGAAATATTAACACATCCTCTACAGGGAGGCAAAGTGATGTAGTGGGGGTGGGGAAAGGTTGGTTTTGTAGTCAAAGTGCCTAAATTTTAATCCAGCTCAGCCACTTGCTACTTAGATGACTTTGAGTAATTTACTTTCCCTCTCTGGGCTGTGATTTCTTCATCTTTAAAAGGAAGAGTTTAAAATAAAAAAAAATTAAGATCCCTTCTAGTTCTAGAGCTATCTTCCAGAGATATCATGAACATAGATCTGCAAAAGCCAACAACTTTTTTTTTCCAAGCCCCCACAAATTCCCTCTCTTTTCCCTTTCATTTCCTCCCCTCCTAAGACAAGTAAGTGGGGAGATTTCCAGAGACTGGTAGGGCTTAAGCAGAAAGAACTGAGCTTGTCCTCTGAAACCCACATATCTCTTCCCCCACCTCCCAAAATACACTGAGCTTAATAAAGATAGCAAAGTGCCTACCAGGCAGCTTGCAGGGGGAAAAATGTGTTCTGCCCTCTAGATAGTTCCTGGTTGGAGAGAATGAATAGAAAATTGTTCCTTTATTAAACAAGCAAATCTATTTATTAATTGAGGGTAGCCAAGGGTGGAGGCAGATTTAATGACATACACAAAATAGGAGGATTCAAGGCATAGAAAGAAATTATCACAGAAGAAAATACAGATAGAACAGCCCATCACCAGTAAACACTTCAGTGAAGATCTAGGCTGTTAAAATGTAAATTCGGTGCTGGTTCTATCAGATCTTATCCAGTACCTATTTTATTTAAACAATTCTAAATATATTATAATGAGAAAAAGGCAGACTTTCTGCATTCCCCATATTGGTGTGAAGTCTTAGAGCTCAGTAAACCCTTCCTAGAAATGCTAACAAATATCATCTTCCTTGTGGGAAGGGATCATCTTTCTTTAGGAAAGCTAGAAATGTGTGCTTGTGTGTGTGTGTGTGTGTGTGTGTGTGTGTGTGTGTGTGTTAAATTATATATGTATGTACATTATATATAAAACATATATATATATATATTTATGAAGTTGAACAGCAAAGATTTGCTTCTCCATAAAAAAAATCTTGTTTCTTTATTGGCTTCTTACTCCCATAGTTTTTCTGTGATCTACTTTTTATTCAGGACCCTTTGGCTTCTTAGAATCAAAGATCACAACCTCATAGAAAGCAGACTAAGAGATCTTAGAGGTCACCCAATCCAGTTTTCTCATTTCTCATTTCCAATGTTAGGGACCCTGACCTTTTCTCATTTTTAGGGAAATTTATTTAGGTAGCCATAGCTAATAAAGGCAGAGAAATAAAGACTAATAGATCTGGTGCTTGAAATGACCTTAAAGGTCTTTAATTTTACAGAGAAGTAAACACAGGTCCAGGGAAGTTGTATGATTTGCCCAAAAGCACATAAAGAGTGGCATCATATTTCTGATTATACAACTAAGTCTTTGTTTACTTCTATGACAGTGAGTTGTGGAAATGTTCTAATTATCAACTAGATGATCTGCAGAGTTAGGAAGACTCAACTTTGTAAGTTCAAATTTGGCCTCAGACGTTTACTTGTCTGTGAGACCCTGCACAAGTCACTTAATCCCATTTGAGTCAGTTTCCTTACCTATCAAATGAGCTGAATAAGGAAATAGCAAGCCACTCCAATATATTTAACAAGAAAATCCCAAATGGGATCATGAAGTTGGACATGACTGAAAAATGCCTAAGAACAACAATTAATTGACAAATGTTGCTGACCAGATTTAATTGATTGAAAAGATGGGAAACCTTCCAGAAATAAATTATCTTTTATGCCACAGAATTTAGCCATGAGATATATTCAAAAGGAGGTATCAGAAAGAAAACAAGAGATTGGGACTCTGACTTCATTTTACTGGCTTAGTCCATTGATCTGTTGGGAAGTAGAAAATCTATTTTATCATCTCTTGAATGATTGTTGCTTCGATCAGAATTCCTAAGCCTTTCAAAATTGTTTATCTTTAGAATATTACTGTTAGCATATACATTGTTCTTTGGTCAAGTTCCCTTTGCTTTTTTCAGCATCAGAGGGGCATGGCTCTTGTTTTTATGCATTTGAATCGATTCTCCATCTATCTTGGATATTAAACATTTTTCTGAGAAATTTATTACAAAAATGTCCTATTCTCCTATTCCAAATTCTACCCTTTCCAAGTTTAGCCATATTGTTTTCTTTTTGTAAAAGATTTTCTGTTTTGTGCATTATATCTCCCGTACTCATCTCTAATCCTTATTGCTCAATAATTTTCCCCCTAACCATTATGCTGAAAGCTATCTTTTTCTCTTTTTGTTATGGTAGATGGTGACAGATATTTGTATAAATATTATTTTGCCTGCTTGTTAGTTTTATTCCCAGCATCTTTTGTAAACTAGTGAGTGATCTACAATAATTTGGATCTTTTGGCATAATGATAGCAAGAATAACAACTAATATTTATATATTGTTCTTAAAGTTTGCAAAGTACTATGCTACTTAGTGTTCAGGATCTTGTGCTCCCAATTGTTTCCCGGATCAACTCTTATTTATTTAAAACCCGTTTCAAATAGTTTTGATTATTGCTTCTTTGTGATTTACTTGGAAATTTGGTATTAGGTTTTACTTTCCAATTTTTTTCATTATTTCCCTCATGATTCTTGATATTTTATTATTTTTGATAGGTTTTCTTTTTTTCCTAGATTTATAACATGACCATTTGTTATTTTTATTGTTAGTATAAAATGAATAACAAAATTAGGAGATATTTTCATTTTTATTGTATTGGTCCAGCCCACAAAAGAGCAATTATTATTTCTCCAGCTATTTAGATCTGTATTTTTTTAAATAAATTGGTATTATGTAGTTGATTTCAAATAATTTCTATATATTTTGGGAGAGTTCTAAATAGTTTATATATTCTGTATTTATTTTAAAAGGAATTTTTCTATTTATCTCTTCTTCTAAGTTTTATTGGTGATATCCAGAAAGGCCAATCATTTTTATGGATTAATTTTGTATCCTGCTATTTTGTTTAAGGTATTAATTATTTTGAATTTATTTTTAAACTAAACTGGAAAGTTAAGTAGACCATCATATTTTATTCAAAATAATTATTTTTTTTCTCTTTGCCTATGCACATCCTCTCTATTTTTATTTCTTATATTGATAGAAGTAGATTTCTAGAATTTTATTAAAATAATTATGATAATAAACATCATTATTTTGTCACCAATTTTGTTAAAAGGGCCTCTACCGTTACTCTATTGCCAATATTAACTCTTCACTTTCAAGAAATGATATTTTCAATTTTAAAGAAAAATACACTTAATCCTGTGTTTCTTCCCATGCATAGCATTGTATTTTGTTAAGTTCTTTTTTTTTTTTTTCTGCATCTACTGGCAAAAACATTTTATTTTTATTTATTTTTATAATTGAAATAATTAAAGCCTGAATGAAGACAACAACAAAATTGTATTTATAGTTTTACAAAAATTGAATCTTGGAATTCTTATATAGATTATCTTGTGATGATAGTATACACTATTTTTTACTATATTTCTATAGTCTCCCTGATAACATTTTGATTGATTTTGTATGAATACTCATTAGAGAAATTGATCTATAGCTTTTTTCACTTTTTTTGTCCCCAATTGAGGTATCAATTACACACTTATGTAAAAAAAGAAGTGGGCAGCATCCTCACTTCTTTTAATTTTGCAAATAGTTTATGTAGTATTGGAACTAACTCTTTAAATACTTCAAGGAATTAACTTGCAAATATATGTAGTTTGTGGTTTTTCTTTTGGGAACTCAATTAAATTTTACATTTCTTATTCTGTTAATGTGAGTAGTTTATATTTTGTAAGTATGAAATTTGGTATATTATATCACTGTTGTCATGTTATTAATGAAATTGCTCACTGTTTATTTGATTTGTTCTTTGAAGAACCACTATTTTTTTAGGATTTAATCTTCATTAAAATTGAATATTTTCTTCAAAGGCCTTTTGTTGATTAGAATTTTATTTCTTTACTACTAAAAATGTGACTAATATTTCTTATTTTCTGTATTTGCTTATGATATTTCTATGCCTTAGTACATGGTTAGTTTTTGCTGCCACCGACTGATTTTAGTTTCCATTCAGCAATCAACAGAGAGCTCACACATCTCACTTTTCTATGGTCTTATTCAGAAGCTTCACTTTTTTCTTAGATTTATTGAGCTCTAAAATGAGAGATTGAAATCTTTACTAATATCATCTTGTTTTCTATTTTTCCTGTAATTTGATTAACTTTTCCAAAAAATATTTAGATTCTGCATCAGTCAGTGCATATGTATTAAATATAGGTTATTTTACTATCTTTGATGTCTTTAAACATACTTTCCTTATTTATCTGTCTTAGCTATTTCTATTTTTACTTCTGTTCTGAGACTATGATTCTTATAATGAAATCTGTTCCACTCCATTCATTTTAATTCTAGGGGAATATTTATGTTTCTTCTTTCTAATCCATTCTATTATTATCTCCTATTTCTTAGGTGAGTTCATTTCCCATTTGTGGTTATAATTGTTAATTGTGTATTTCTCTCTGTCATATCCTCATATATTTTCCTAGCTTTAAACTCTATTTCGCTTTTTACAAAGAAGTTGGTGAAAGAGAAGGAACATGATCAATACAATAGATCAATAATTAAGGCAATTTACTTCTACTCCACTACTCCTTCTCCTTTGTAAGCCTTGAATTACTTGTTTTTACACTTTCGTTTTTTCCCTTTTTAGCTTCTATTTATTTTCCATATTTGAAATTTGAAGTTTGTTTTGCTTTAGAACTACTTTCTCAACCCAATTTCCTTTCTTCTTCCCTACACCTTTCTCTTTCCTTTTTAAATATAAAACAAAATAATAACATAAACTTTTTTTTACTTTCATCTCCTATCAGAGAAAGTTGGGGGAGAGGATAGGATTTGAGTTTAATAGAAAGAGCATCATATAGGTAACTTGGAAGGGTTTAGAATAGTAAGCTAGATTAGAGGTTGAATTTGGGAAGGAGAAATTTCATAAATCCTGAAGAACAATTTTCAGATCTAGATAACTGAACCAGAATCTACTTTCAGTTTGCAAGAGAAGCAACATCAAGGACAATTAATAAAGACATGAGAAATAAAATGGTACAAGGAGGATAAAGATGTTATACTTGGAGAGGTTGATAAGACAAGGCATGCAAGGAAAGATCAGTGTAACTTACACAGAGTCTATTCCGCTGATCCTTCTATCTCTTAGCCATCTCTTATCTCTTATCTTTTTTAAGCTCTTTAAAAAATTTTTTAACATTATTTTTTTATTTGGTCAATTTCAAACATTATTCCTTGGTTACAAAAATCATTTTCTATTCCTCCTTTCCATTCCCAGACCCCTTGCATAACCGATTGACAATTCCACTGGGTATTACATGTGTTCTTGATCAGAACCCATTTCCATGTTGGTGGTGTTTGCACTAGCATATTCATTTAGAGTCTATATCCCCAATCATATCCCCCTCGACCCATCTAGTCAAATAGTTGTTTTTCTTCACTGTTTCTACTCTCACAGTTTTTCCTCTGGATGTGGATAGTGTTCTTTCTCATAGATCCCTCCAAGTTGTTCAGGAACACTGCATTGCCCCAAATGGAGAAATCCATTACATTCGATAAATTGTTCTCCTGGTTCTGCTCCTTTCAATCTACATCACTTCCTGGAGGTTGTTCCAGTTCACATGGAATTTCTCCACTTTATTTTTCCTTTGAGCACAATAGTATTCCATCACCAACATATACCACAATTTGTTCAGCCATTCCCCAATTGAAGGGCATCCCCCCTTTTTCCAATTTTTGGCCACCACAGAGTGCAGCTATGAATATTCTAGTACATGACTTTTTCCTTATTATCTCTTTGTGGCACAAACCCAGCAGTGTATAGCTGGATCAAAGGGCAGACAGTTTTTTAGGGCCTTTTGGGCATAGTTCTAAATTGCCCTCCAGAATGGTTGGATCAATTCACAACTCCACCAGCAATGAATTAATGTCCTGACTTTGCCACATCCCCTCCAATATTCATTACTTTCCATTGCTATCATGTTATTCAATTTGCTAGGTGTGAGTTGATACCTCAGAGTTGTTTTGATTTGCATTTCTCTGATTATCAGAGATTTAGGACACTTTTTCATGTGCTTATTAATAGTTTTCATTTCTTTAACTGAAAACTGTCTATTCATGTCCCTTGACCATTTATCAATTGGAGAATGGCTTGATTTTTTGTACAATTGATTTAGCTCTTTGTAAATTTGAGTAATTAAATCTTTGTCAGAGGTTTTTGTAATGAAGATTATTTCCCAATTTGTTGCTTCCCTTCTGATTTTAGTTACATTGGTTTTGTTTGTACAAAACCTTTTTAATTTGATGTAGTCAAAATTATTTATTTTACATTTTGTGACTCTTTCTAAGTCTTGCTTGGTTTTAAAATCTTGCCCTTCGCAAAGGTCTGGCATATATACTATTCTGTGTTCACATTATGTATTGTTTCCTTCTTTATGTTGAAGTTGTTCACCCATTCTGAGTTTATCTTGCTGTACGGTGTGAGGTGTTGATCCAAACCTAATCTCTCCCACACTGTCTTCCAATTTTCCCAGCAGTTTTTATCAAATACTGGACTTTTGTCCCCAAAGCTGGGTTCTTTCGGTTTGTCATAGACTGTCTTGCTGAGGTCACTTGCCCCAAGTCTATTCCACTGATCCTCCTTTCTGTCTCTTACCCAGTACCAAATTCTTTTGATGACCACTGTTTTATAATACAGTTTGAGATCTGGGTCTGCAAGGCCACCTTCCTTTGCATTTTTTTTTTCATTACTTCCCTGTATATCCTTGATCTTTTGTTCTTCCAAATGAACTTTGTCATAGTTATTTCTAATTCAGTAAAAAAATTCTTTGGAAGTTCAGTGGGTATGGCAGTAAGTAGATAGATAGGTTTGGGTAGGATGGTCATTTTTATTATATTAGCTCATCCTACCCATGTGTAGTTAATGTTTTTCCAATTGTTCAAATCAAGTTTTAGTTGTGTGGAAAGTGTTTTGTAGTTGTGTTCATATAGTTCCTGGATTTGTCTCGGAAGATAGATTACTAAGGATTTTATATTGTCTAAGGTGATTTTAGTTGGAATTTCTCTTTCTAATTCCTGCTGCTGAGCTGTGTTGGAATTATATAGAAATGCTGATGACTTATGTGGGTTTATTTTGTATCCTGCAACTTTGCTAAAGTAGTTGATTATTTTGACTAGCTTTTTAGTTGATTCTCTAGGATTCTTTAAGTAGACCATCATATCATCTGCAAAGAGTGATAGCTTGGTCTCCTCATTACCTAGTTTATTATGTTCAATTTCTTTTTCATAATGGACATCATTATTTCAGTACTTATCTTATTGGGAGTGCTTCTATTTTATCCCCATTGCAGATAATACTTGTTGATGGTTATATATATATATATATATATATATATATATATATTATATATATATATATATATATATAGTTTATTAGTCTTAGGAAAGGCCCTTCTATTCCTATACTTTCTAGTGTTTTCAATAGGAATGTGTGTTATATTTTGTCAAAGGCTTTTTCTGCATATATTGTGATAATCATATGATTTTTGTCAGTTTGCTTGTTAATATTGTCAATTATGTGAATGGTTTTCCTAATATTGAACCATCCTTCCATTCCTGGTATAAATCCTACCTGATTATAATGAATAACCCTTGTTATTTGCTGGAGTCTTTTGCTAGTATTCTATATAAGAATTTTGCATCTATGTTCATTAAGGAGATTGGTCTGTAGTTTTCTTTCTCTGTTTCTGACCTGCCTGGCTTTGGAATCAGTACCATATTTGTGTCATAAAAGGAATTTGGTAGAACTCTTTTTTGCTTATTATGATAAATAGTTTGTATGATACTGGGATTATTTGTTCTTTGAATTTTTGATAGAATTCACTTTTGAATCCATCAGGCCCTGTGCATGTTTTCCTAGGGAGTTCTTTAATGGCTGGTTCAATTTCTTTTTCTGCTATTGGATTATTTAAGCATTTTATTTCTTCTTCTGTTAATCTAGGCAATTTACATTTCTGTAAATATTCATCCATACCACCTAGATTGCCATATTTATTGCCATCTGGTTGGGCAAAATAGTTTTTAATGATTGCCTTAATTTCCTCTTCATTAGAGGTGAGGTTTTCCTTTTCATCCATGATACTGTTAATTTGGTTTTCTTCTTTCCTTTTTTTAAAATTAGATTGACCAGTACTTTGTCTGTTTTATTTTTTTTCCCAAAATACCAGCTTCTAGCCTTTTTTAAAATTAATTCAATAGTTCTTTCCCTTTTGATTTTATTAATTTCTACTTTAATTTTTAGGATCTCAAATTTAGTATTTATCTGAAGATTTTTAATTTGTCACTTTCATGTTTTTTGATTTACATGTCCAATTTGTTGACCTCTGCCCTCTCTAATTTGTTAATATATGAACAAAAGGATATAAATTTCCCTCTGAGTACTGCTTTGGCTGCATCCCATAGATTTTGAAAGGATGTCTCATCATTGTCATTTTCTTCGCTGAAATTATTAATTATTTCTATGATTTGTTCTTTAACTAGTTGAACCATATTATTTAATTTCCAATTAATTTTTGTTTTGGCTCTTCAGATACCCTTACTAATTATTATTTTTGTTTCATTATAATCTGAAAATGTTGCATTATTATTTCTCTCTTTTGCACTTTTTGCCATGTTTTTATGCCCTAATACATGGTTAGCATTTGTGAATGTACCATGTGCTGCTAAAAGGAGGTGTTTTCCTTTTTTGTCCCTATTTATTTTTCTCCACATATCTATTAACTCTAATTTTCCTGAGTCTCATTCACTTCTTTTACCTTTCTCTTTCTTATTTTTTGGTTTGATTTATCTAGATTGATAAAGGAAGGTTCAGGTCTCCCACTAGTATAGTTTTACTATCTATTTTCTCCTTCAACTCCACTAGTTTCTCCTTTAGAAATTTGGATGCTCTTTAATTTTCCACATACATGTTTATTACTGATATTTCCTCATTGTCTATACTGCCTTTTATCAGGATGTAATTACCTTCCTTATCTGTTTTAACCAGTTCTATTTTTACTTTGGCTTTGTCAGATATCATGATTGCTACTCCTGCCTTCTTTTTCTCAGTTGAAGCCCAATAGATTTTGGTCCAGCCTTTTATTTTTATCCATTGGGTGTCTACCTTCCTCATGTGTGTTTCTTGTAGACAACATATGGTAGAATTTTGGTTTCTAATCCACTGCTATTTGATTTTGTTTTATGTATGATTTCATTCCATTCACATTCAGAGTTATGATTTCCACTTGTGTATTCCCCAACATTTTGATATCCTCTCCTAGTTCTGACCTTTATTCTTTTACTTTATCTTTTTAAACCAGTGATTTGATTTTACTTGTTCCCCACAATCTCCACCCTTATTATTCTTCCCTTTCTGCCCCTTCCCTTTTTGTTCCCTTGTTTGTATTATTTGTTTTAGGGTCTATTGTGTTCCCTCCCCACTTCCCCCCTTTTTTAATTCCACACCCCAGGCTGCCTCTTAATTTTTCCCTTTTCACTTTCCTTGTAGGGTAAGATAGAACTCAATACCCCAATGGATCTAGATGTTCTTCCTTCCTAGAACTGATTTCACTGAGAGTAAGATTTAAGTATTACATATTAGCACTCTATTCCTCTCCTACTTTTGATAGTATTCTTCCCCTCCCCTTTTCATGCACCTCTTTGTGTAATAAATTATATCCTATTTATCTTATTCTTTCAAGTTTCTCTTAGTGCTATCTTCTATTCCCTCCTCCCTTTTCCTTTTTTTTTTGCATATCATCTTAGACTACTTATTACCCCAATCTTTGCCTATGAATGAGTCTTCTTATTACTCTAATAGTAAATATAGTTTTTGAGAGTTTAAAAACAACATTTTTCACATATTAATATAAACAATTTGATTTTATTGAAGCCCTTAAAGAAGAAAATTTAAATAAAAAACCCTTTTTACTTTCCCCTCTCTTTCTTATTTACCTTTTCATGTTTCTCTTGATTTTTGTGTTTGGATATCAAACTTTCCACTCAGTTTTAGTCTTTTCTTTACAAATACTTGGATATCTTCTATTTTGTATGGCCAAATGTTCCCCTGGAAGTATATAGTCAGTTTTGATGGGTAGGTGATCCTTGGTTGAAGATTCAATTCACTTGCATTTCTGAATATCATGTTCCAGGCCTTGTGGTCCTTTAGTGTGGAAGCTTCCAGACTTTTGTGTAATCCTGATTTGTACTTCTTAATATCTGAATTGTCTATTTTTGTCTTCTTGTAAAATTGTAAAATTTTGTCTTCTTGTAAAATTTTCTCCTTAGCTTGGAAGCTCTTGAATTTGTCTATTACATTCCTGGGAATTCTCTTTTGAGAATTTAGTGTTGAGGATGTTCTGTGAAGTCTTTCAATGTCTATTTTTTCCCCTTGTTCAAGAACATCAGGGCAGTTTTCTTGGATAATTTCTTGTAGTATGATGTCAATATTTCTGTTTATTTCTGGGTTTTCAGGTAGACCCGTGATTCTCAAATTGTCTCTTTGAGACTGGTTCTCACGATCAGTCATCTTTGCAGTGAGATATTTTATGTTTCCTTCTATTTTGTCAATATTTTGATTTTGCTTTATTAATTCTTGCTGTTTTGCGAGATCATTGTCTTCCAATAGACAAATTCTGGTCTTTAAAGACTGATTTTCCACTATAATCTTTTGATTTTCCATTTTAATCTTTTGATTTTCTTCTATAATGTTTTGATTTTCCTTTTTTGTTTGGTCTATCCTGTTTTTCATGGCTTCCAGCTGATTAATTTTGGACTCCAGTTGGGAATTCCTGTCTTTTAAACTGTTATTTTCCTTTTGAACTATTTCCCACTTTTCTTGCCACAGTTCATCCATTTTTCTCATTAGCTCTGATTTAAATTCTTCAAGAGCCTGTGGTCAATTTCCATTTTGGGGGAAAGTTTGGATGTATTTATTTGTTCATCCACTTCTTCTGTTTCCCCTGTAGTCTGAATTTTTCCTCCATAAAAATTAGCCAGGGTCAACACCTTCTTGTTCCTCGTAGAGTTGAGAGGTTGTTTTTCCTGGGTATTGTTTTCCATCACTATGCTGGTTTTTCCTTCTCTCTTCAGTCAGAAGTCTGAGTGAGGAGGGTGGGCTCTCTTTGTATGGAGGTCAGGAGAGAAGTTTTTGCCTGAGACCACCTCTAGAGACTCCTCAGCTTCTATAGTTTTCTGCCCACCCTTGACTATGCTATCTCCATTCCCAAGGACTGCTCTCTTCAGCCTGCTGGTTCTCAAGTCTAGTCACTCTCAGGAATAGGTCTTTTATGGTCTCAGTCAGCTGCCAAGGACCTAGAGGTGTTCCTTACTCACTTCATAGATACACCTTGCTCGCTCATTGAATCTAACACACTGGCTCTGACTAACTCATATTGTGTGTGGTGTGGAGTAGGGCTGATCAGTTCATGCTTTAGCAGAAGCTCTTTCACCCCCTTATAGTATAGTGTGGAAATGCTTAAATCCTATGTACCTTCAATGCTGTGCCCCACTGTGGAGTCCCTTCCTTCATATGAATTTGGGTTTTTTTGGGGTTTTTTTTGCCTTTTGAGGTAGTATTTGTAGGTAGGCAATGAGGAGAGGCAGAGTCCTGTGTCTATACTTCTGCCATGTTTACCCAGAAGTCTTGACTAAATGACTTTAATTTTTTTTACACCTACTCTTGGTTTCTAGTACATCTTGATAGCTTTCATTGATCATTTCTTGAAATAATATCTAAGCTTTTTTGTGAAGGCCTGTGGTTTCCAGGGAGACTGATTCAGATTTTCACATGCTTTTCCCTTAACCTCCTTTCAAGAGTAGTTGTTATTCATAACATGAATTTTCTTACATTTTTAAAGTTTCATTTTAATTTAACATTTTGTCATATCATGAAGTTACTGAGTTCTGTTTCAGATATACTCTTATTTTGGGTAGTCCGTTTTTTGGTTAAGGTTATCCAAGCTACTTCATCTCCTTTCAATTCTTTTCCCTAGTG
The DNA here is from genome assembly GCF_027887165.1 of Monodelphis domestica. Lineage (NCBI taxonomy): Eukaryota > Metazoa > Chordata > Mammalia > Didelphimorphia > Didelphidae > Monodelphis > Monodelphis domestica. The sequence goes on along the minus strand of NC_077233.1, from coordinate 181,613,406 downwards.
CTATTATTTTATCTCTAATTCCATTTTTAAAAATACCTTACTTCATTTCTAATAAGTATTATTGCAACTTTGATGATGTTATTATTTCTCTCCATATATACTTTTAGTTGTAGTTGAGTCATTCTCTTCGGTTTAACTATTAGGCGTCACTTTACCCATATATAATATTTCTTCACAGTGCTATGTATCTTTTCTTTACTTATTTACTCAAGATTTGTGTATGTATACATGGATATGTATAAATGGGTATGATTCTGTGTGTGCATGTCTATGTTTGAATATTTCTAAACCAGGGTGAGTCTTTTTCCTCCTCCACATTCCTATGCAATTGAATGGGGTAACCAGGACAGGTATGTTCTTGACTTCAATATCCTTGATTCCTGCCACTGATTTTCATCTTCCTTGCTATTTCTGTCTTCAGAGTACTACCAGGTGTTTCTGTCCCTAGTAAGAGCTCTATGACTGATTTTCCCTCATCAAGGTGCTAATTGAGGCTTCTGTTCTTTTGTTCCCTTCTTTTCCAGGCACTACTATGGGCTTTCATCCACTTTGGGAATTCCTTAGTCTAGTTGGTCCTGTGAACTTCTGGTCTATTCACCAGTCCTGGGTGACATGAAACAGATGTTTTTCTTTGGAATTTTTAATGATTATTCAATCTGATTTTAAAAAGGGGAACAGATCATTGATAGATCCCACAGGAAATATGAACTTCTTTAAGAACTTTTACATTATCATCTTAACCAGAAACCCAGAAAGTCTTATCTAGTCAAATCCTGATTGATTTTCATTCCTTTTAATACCATTTTAGGGGTCTACATTCTAATAGATATCCAAATGTTATATTGCCTGGAGAACAATGGCTTCCCTTAATTCTCAAGATTCTTTGTGTCTGATTTTCATAAGTTGGATGGATAGGGGAAGACAAGAAAAAAAAAGGACCACGTGGAGAATTACACTAAGAATGTCTCTCCCTTCTTCAAATTGCTTGGTCTAAATCCTGCTTTTTACATGTACATGTGACTGTCAAGAGATTTTCCAATTATTTTTATAACTAATACTTGGAATTACTCAGAAATGTTTATTTTTTACTATAACATTCTACTACATTCAGATATTTTAATTTATTCAACCATTCCCTAGTCAATGGGTAAATATTTTGTTTCCTAATTTTTTGCTACAATGAAACCATTACTATGAAGATTTTGTTAGATAGAACTTTCTGTCATTGAATTCCTTAGAGCATCTGTTCATTTATCTGTTTTATGGGTCAAAGGGCATGAGGTATTTAATAATGTGCCTCCTATAATTCCATTTCCATTGAAAAATAGTCATACCAATTCACTAATCCATAATCCTTCCAACAGTGACTTTTTTCCATTTAAAACTTTGTTTGCTAATTTTATGACAGAAAGAATTTTCAGTGTTGTTTTAGTTTGTATTTCTCTTATTACATAGAATGAAAAATATATTGGTTTATTTCTTATATGCTTGAAAATGAGATATAAGCCCATTCTCCTTCTGTAGAACTTTTCACTAAAACTTAATTCATCAAATTCTGTTCATGAAACCAGGACTGAGTATTTCCCAGATCTATTGATGATCTTTATTTTTCAGCCTATGATACAGGGGCCACCTCTTTCTAGACACAAATGTGGCTGGATATTTTTCTGTAAGGCATCAATAAACTTAATATTGTTGATATTCAGTAGTTTCAAAAGAAGCTAAAGCACAATTACCTTTATATTGGAAATAACCCTAACCATTGGCAGGCAGTGAGTGCCGGCTGGAGTACCATAACATCTTAACCATGTGCTTTACATACCAATGGTATGAGTTATGGAGTCAAAGGACTCTAATTTGAGTTCTGGCACTTAATATCTACATGACTTTGGGGAAATTGTTTAATATATCTTAGCTTTTGTTTGCTCATCAGTAAAATGAGGAATTTGAACTGAGAAGACATGTAAGGTCCCTTTCATCTATAAATCTATGTTCTTAATATTTGGATCATATTTTATTTCTATTAAGTTCTTCAATTTATTCCTCTGATACATAAAAAGGAGACTTTTTTGTGCTTACAAAAGAGATCTTTATTTCTTAAGCAATTTAGACACACAAAAGTCACTGCGGTTACCAGGGGGGTATAGTACATCTGCTCTTCTCCCAGGTGACATGGAGTACATAAGGAAAGCAACAAACAAATGCAAAAAAGTCATCATGCCAGGGGGCAAAGATATGCTTCAGTTACACTTTAAATCATTTAAAATCCCTTTTCCCTCTGGTTGGGGCATGCTCTTTGCTGCTATGCAAATAGTTTCTCTAACTTCATTCCACTTCCACTAAGGAAAAGCAGCAGGGGGTTTAGTATTTAACTGCCTCCACCTATTAGCATTTCTGTAGTGGAACCCAAATAAGAATTCTATTCCTCTGTTTGAGGGTCACTTGTAAGATCAGAGGATTCAGAACTTGAAGGGACAGGATGGACTCAAAGTGGGCACAATTGATTGTTAAGAAATTTGAGTAGGATTTAGTCTTGGACTCCTTCCTATCTATCTAAAATCTATCCTTTCTTTATAAGTCCCTCTCCTTCATTAAGCCTTCAATGACTGATCCTAGCCTTTAGCAAAAACTACCTTTTTTATACTGCCTTTACACTTTGTATCTATATCATGATAAAATTATAGAATGTCAGACCTAGAAGAGACCAAAGGTCACTGAAATTAAACTACTAATTAATTAGGAAATGAGTCCCCAGAAGGGTAGAGGCTTTTTAAAAGTCACTTAACTAGTTACTGGCAAAAACTGAAGGAAGGGTTCAAGCTAGGTCTCCTTTTTCCTTCTCTGGCACTCTTTGATACCACTAACTCTAATAATTATTAGTTATCTTTTTATAGACATATATCCTGTCTTCCCAAATATATTGCAAACTCTTTTAAGATTAAAAAATCATATTTTGAATCAATAAATAAGTCTAGAATCTGGCGTTTTTGGAAAAAAAACAAAATAGAGGAAGTATTGATCAATCTAATTTTAAAAAGGAAAGAAGAAAATCAAATTAACAGTTTCAAAGATGAAAAGGGAGACCTCATCTCTAATGAAGAGGAAATTAAGGTGATTATTAAAAACTAGCTTACCCAATGATATGCCAATAAATACAGCAATCTAGGTGATTTAGATTAATATTTACAAAAATATAAGTTGCCTAGATTAACAGAAGAAGAAACAGAATACTTAAATAATCCCATATCAGAAAAGAAACAGAATAAGCCATCAAAAAACTCCCTAAGAAAAAAAATCATATTTTGTCTACTCCATAGCGCTTAATATAATCTCATACATAGTAGGTATCAGAAGTCTCAGAGCTATAACCGCAATGGGGAAATAGAGCTTTCACTTTAGGGAACTTAACTTTAGATTTCACATATTTCAAATAAAAAAGCTCTGTGATCTCTCCATATTATTGACTGGTTTCTTTTGGAAACTTGGTACCAAAGACAACTATGTCTTCATTTTCTTGGCTGCACTCTTTATTCTCCAGATGTCCTTTACCTTGGTATCTTCATTCCTCCTCATCTCCTTTTTCAACATTTTTTTGTGTGTGCTGTCTCTCTCCCTTAAAATGTAAGCTGACTCTTTTTGCATTTAGAGATTTGCTGAACAAATGATATATTATTTTGTTGAAATGTAATTGAGCCAAAGGAAATGGTGAGTAGGAGGATTTCAAAAAAGCCTAAGAATGCTTATATGAACTGAAATGAAATGACAGATATGTAAGAGGTATATTGTAAGGATGATCATTTGTGAAAGATAGCTAATCTGATCAAGACAACAGTTCAAAAAATTCCTAAAGATCCATGATGAGAAATATTATCTACCTCCAGAGAAAAAACTGGAGCATTTTGGGTGCACACTGAAAAATACTTTTAAAATTTTTCTTTTTTTGCATTTTTTTTTGCAACATGGCTACTATGGAAATATATTTTTCATGATTTCAAATGTATAATTGATAATATATTACTTGACTTCTCAATGGATAGAAATGGGGCAGGAGGTTAAGAAGAGAATTCAAAACAAAAAATTCTTAAAAATGGATGCTACATTTAAAAAATTAATTAAGAAATATTTAATAAATTTTAAAAGAATGTAAGCAAGAGGAGGCAGAGACTGATGTCTTTTCAGTTTGCATTTCTTTTCACAGTACTTATCATAATTCTTGGTAAATAATAAGTGATTCATGACTTGATTATTTTGATGGTGTGTCATTGAGACACAATTTCTCTGGAAAAGATAATGGTTTGTTGTTATCTGTAAGTACATGATGTAATTGATAAAATGAGTAGTACAGTTGATGGGAGAAGCTAAAAGTTATAGACATCTCACTGATATTCTTTTATCCTATCTCTTTTCCTTTTCCTTCTTCTTCCTCTTGCACATCACTATTTTCTTCACAAGTGAATCCTCCCACCTTTCACCTTTTAAGGATTCTCCTACTAGGGAATCTGAGTATAGAAATGAAGAGGATGGGTTTACCAAAGTGCCTCAATTGCAGCTGCCAGACTTTTCCCCTGGATGGAAGTTGTTTTTAGCTTTTTATATATATATATTGGGGGGCAGCTAGGTGGCTCAGTGGATTGAGAGTCAGGTCTAGAGATGGGAGGTCCTGGGTTCAAATATGACCCCAGACATTTCCTAGCTGTGTGGCCCTAAGCAAGTCACTTAACCCCAATTGCCTAGCCCTTACCACTCTTCTGCCTTAGAACCAATACAGAGTATTGATTCTAAGATGGAAGGGAAGAATTTTTTTCATCATGAGTCCCTCAGAGACTTGCTTTCTTGATAATGGTTTAATCCTTCACAGGTGATCATAGTATAATATTTATGTTACTGCATTCATTGTTTTTCTGGTTTTGCTCACTTCACTTGGCATTATTTCATAAAAGTCTATCCAGGTTTTCCTGAACTCATTCTATTCATTGTTCCTTATAACACCATAGTATTTTATTACAACTGTATACTAACACCTGCTCATCCATTCTGCAACTGATAGGAAAACCCTTCAATTTCTAATTCTTTGCCACTACAAAAAGAACTGCTAAAATATTTTTGTATAGATAGGTCCTTTTTCCTTATCTTTTATCTCCTTGGAAAATAGATTGGTAGTGATATTTCTGTGTGTGTAGTTTTGTGGCCCTTTGGGTTTGGTTCCATATTGATCTCCAGAATGGTTGTATCAGTTCACATTTCTACCAATACCATAACAATTTTTCCACATCTCCTTCAATATCCATAATTTTCTTTTTTGGTCATGTTAGTCAATCTGATAGGTGTGAGGTAATATCTCAGAGTTCTTGTAATGTGCATTTTTTGATTCTATAGTAATTTGGAGCATCTTTTCACATGTCTTTGGATACCTTGAATTTCATCTTCTGAGAACTGCCTTTGACCATTTTTCAATTGGGGGATGCTTTGTATTCTTATAAATTTGACTCAGTTATCTATTTATTTGAGAAATGAGGCTTTTGCAGGAAATACTTGCTAAAATTTCCTTCCCAAAATTGTTGTTTCCCTTCTAATTATAGTTGCATTGATTTTATTTGTCCAAAATCCTTTTAATTTAATGTAATAAAATGTTTCTATTAAATTTTTTGCTGTCTTCTCTGTCTTGTTTGTCATAAATTCTTTCCTTATCTAGAAGTCTAACAGATAAACTTTTTTATGTTTACCTTATTTGTTTATGGTGTCAAACTTTATTTCTAAATCAAGTACCATTTTGACTTTATCCTAGTATATAGTGTGAGATGTTGATTTGTGCCTAGTCTGTGTCATACTACTTTCCATTTTTCTAAGCAATTTTTGTTAAATAGTGAGTTGTTTTACCAAAAGCTTGGATCTTTGTGTTTATTGAACAATAATTTCCTATGGACATAAATTGCCATGTGTTGAGAATCTAATATATTATATTGATCCACCACTCTATTTTTTTTAGCCAGTACCAGACTGTTTTGATGATTATCACCTTATAATACACTTTGAGATTTGATATACCTCTTCCATAATGTATTTAAAATTTTTTATTCCCTTGATATTCTTGTCATTTTTTTTCTTTCAGATAAACTTTGTTGTTATTTTTTTTAGTTCTTCAAAATAATTTTTAGGGAATTTGATTGGTGTGGTCCCAAATAAGTGAGTTAACTTAGTTGGATTTTCATTTTCACTTTATTGGCTTGGCCTATCCATGAATTATTAATGTTTTTCCAGTTGTTCAGGTCTGCCTTTATTTCTATAGAGTATTTTGTTACTCTGGTGGATGACGTTCAAAGGCTCAAAATCTCCATTCACACAAATAACATATTTTTGTCATAGAAAGAGTTGAGAAGAACTCTCTCTTCCCTTATTTTCTTAAATATTATATGTAGTTTTGGAGTTAGTTGTTCTTTGCATGTTTGGCAAAATTCACTTGAGAATCCATCTGATTCTTGGGCCTTTTTCTTAGAGAGTTCTTTGATAGTTTGTTCACTTTACTTTTCTGTGATGGAGTTGCTGATATATTCTATTTTCTTTTTTGTTAATCTGGGTAGTTTATATATTTTTTTTACAATTTCATCTATTTCACTTAAATTGTCAGATTTATTGGCATATAGTTGGGCAAAATAACTTCCAGAGATTGTTTTAATTTTTTCTTCATTGCTTGTAATTTCAACTTCTCTATTTTTGATATTGGTAATTTAACTTTCTTATTTTTAAATTAAGTAAACCAGTGGTTTATCTATTTTTTTGCATAAAACCAAATTCTTGTATTATGTATTAGTTCAATGGTTTTATTTCAATTTCATTAATCTCTACCTTGATTTTAGGATTTCCAATTTGGTGTTTAATTGGGAATTTTTAATTTGTTCTTTTTCTATTTATTTAGTTGCATATCTAATACATTTATCTGTTTCTTCTATATTTTATTTTTGTAAGCATTTATAGACATGAATTTTCCTCTATGCATCACTTTGACTTTATCTCATAAAATTTTATATGTTTTCTTCTTGTCATTTTCTTTAATGAAACTGATGATTCTTTCTACGATTTATTCTTTCACAAATCTGTTCTTTAGGGTACTAATATTTAGTTTCTAATTATTTTTAAGTCTTTCTGCTGCCCTTTGATGTGTAATTTTTATTGCATTATGACTTTAAAAGTATGCATTTAATATATCTGCTTTTATACATTTGGATCTGAGGTTTTTATGCCTTATTATATGATCAATTTTTGTGAAGGTGCCATGTACTGTTGAGAAAAAGCTGCTATTGTTTTTGTTCCCATTCAGTTATCTCTGTGGTTTATGATAGTGGTTTATAATTTCAAACTTTTCTAAGTTCTTTTTATCTTCTTAGCTTTTTTACTATTTATTTGTGGTTGGATTTATCTACTTTTGAGAGGGAAGGGTTGAGATTCCCCACTTGTTATGATTTACTATATATTTCCTCCTATAAGATTTAGAAATTTTCCTTTAGGAGGTAGAAACAAAATGGAAGCTTAGAAAGAGCAACAGCTCAGACCTCCATAAGCCCTTCCTCATCAATCAAAAACACAATGCTTTGAGGAGACTGGAAACCAAATCTAACAACAGGACAGGACTAGGGAACCCTTCTCCTGGACCCAACTTAAAAGGTATACCCTGCAAAAGCCTCAACTCTAGAACATACAGGTTTAAGGGGAAGGAAGAAGAAAGGTCCCAGGACCCCTCCCCCACATGCAGCACTGAGCCTTCAGCAGTGGCTGGAAACTCTGGACCAGCAAGGGTGCTAGTCTGGAAGGAGTACCATACTGGCACAACTGTGCCAGGCTCAGGGAGTTAAACACAGGCAGTGAAGAAGCAGCTGGAGGAAAAGGGCAGGGCAGGCAGCCAAGCATCAGCTGAAAAGCTTCATCTTGTCCTCCCCCCCTTTCTGGAGATTTTTATCTCAGGACACAGCCAGCTTTGAAGATCAACTATTCTGTCCTGGCTCAATCTCATCAATAGGGCAGTTAAGAAGCTTTCAGAGGCCAGGGAAGTTCAAGTTCAACACCCCTGCCCCACAGACTGATCTGAGAGCCTTGCTGACCAAGCTCCAAGGGGTAAAGGCAGCAAAAACTACAGGCAACAACTTTGACAACAAGGTGGGAAGCCCAGCTCCTTTTCAGCTTCTGTTGACAGCTGGGGAAGATTTGAGTAACCTGATCAAAAAGCAGAATAGAGAAGAAGCCCATTCAGAACATAACAACCCAAACCCACAGATCCAGCACATAATGAGAGGAGCAAGACTACAAGCAATTAAAGGAGGGAAAGAAGTGGGAAATGTGAGTAAACAACAGAAAAAAAGAAGTTACAATCTACAGCTTCTATCCAGGCAATGAACAAAGAGCAAACAAAACAGAGGAGGATAAACAAGCATCAAGGAACATCAAGCAAAAACACAAAAACTCCAGCAATTTGGACGCAGGCTTTGGAAGAACTCAAAATACAATAAAAAAAAACAATTAAAAGAGGCTGAAGAAAACTGGGAAAGGTAGACACACATAGGGTAAAAGTAAGTGGATAGAGCAAAATATATTGGGCATCAACTAAGAAAAAGAAGGCACAAGTGACAATCATGATATAAAAATAGATCTAGTTAAAAGAGACAGGGAAGGTAATTACATTCTGATAAAAGGTAGTATAGACAATGAAGAAATATCAGGACTCAACATGTATGCACCAAATGGCATAGCATCCAAATTTCTAAAGGGGAAACTAGAGGAGCTCAAGGATAAAATAGATAGAAAAACTATACTAGTGGGAGACCTGAACCTTACTCTATCCAAACTAGATAAATCAAACCAAAAAATAAATAAGAAAGAGGTAAGGAATGTGAATGAAATCTTAGAAAAATTAGAGTTATTAGATAGGTGGAGAAAAATAAATAGGGACAAAAAGGAATACACCTTCTTTTCAGCAGCACAAGGTACATTCACAAAGATTGACCATGTACTGGGGCATAAAAAATTGCAAACAAGTGCAAAAGAGCAGAAATAATAAATGCAACCCTTTCAGTTCACAATGTAATGAAAATAATAATTAGTAAAAGAAGATGGAGAGACAAATAAAAAATTAATTGAAATTAAATAATATGTTTCTCCAAAATCAATTAAAGAACAAATCATAGAAACAATTGACAATTTCATGGAAGAAAATGACAATGATGAGACATCCTTTCAAAATCTATGGTATGCAACCAAAGCAGTACTCAAGGGGAAATTTATATCCTTGAGTTCATATATAAACAAATGAAGAAGGGCAGAGATCAATGAACTGGGTATGCAAATTAAAAAAAAAACCTAGAAAGTGAGCAAATTAAAAATCCTCAGATGAAGACTAAATTAGAGATCCTAAAAATCAAAGGAGAAATCAATAAATTTGAAAGTCAAAGGACTATTGATTTAATAAATAAGACTAGAAGCTGATACTTTGAAAAAACAGATAAAATAGACAAAGTACTGGTCAATCAAATTAAAGAAAATGAAAAAAAAAAACCAAATTGACAGTATCAAAGATGAAAAGGGAGACCTCACCTCTAACAAAAAGGAAATTAGGGCAATCATTAAAAAAGTTATGCCCAATTATATGGCAACAAATATGGCAATCTAGGTGATATGGATGGATATTTACAAAAATATAATTGTCTAGGTTAACAGAAGAAGGAATAGAATACCTAAATAACACCATATCAGAAAAAGAAATTGAACAAGCCATCAAAGAACTCCCTAATAAAAAATCCATACGACCAGATGGATTCACAAACGAATTCTATCAAACATTCAAAGAACAACTAATCCCAATATTGTACAAACTATTTGACAGAATAAGCAAAGAAGGAGTTCTACCAAATTTCTTTTATGACACAAATATGGTACTCATTCCAAAGCCAGGCAAATCAAAAACAATATATATATATATATATATATATATATATATATATATGTATGTATGTATGTATGTATGTATGTATATGTATATATTTATATAACCATCAACAAATATCATCTGCAATAGGATAAATTAAAAGCATTCCCAATGAGATCAGGAGTGAAACAAGGAAGTCCATTAAGAAAAATAAATTAAATGTATTAAAATAAGCAGTGAAGAGATGAAACTATCACTCTTTGCAGATGATATGATGGTCTACTTAAAGAATCCTAGAGAATCAACTAAAAAGCTAGTTGAAATAGTCAACATTAATGAAGTTGCAGGATATAAAATAAAACCACATAAATCATCAGCACATCTAAATATTTCCAACTCATCCTAGCAGCAAGAGTGAGAAAGACAAATTCCCTTTAAAATCATCATAGACAATATAAAATACTTAGGAATCTATCTGCCAAAACAAACACAGGAACTATATGAACACAATTACAAAACACTCTCCACACAGTTAAAACTAGATCTAAATAATTTTAGAAACATTAATTACTCATGGGTAGTACAAGCTAATATAATAAAAGTGACAAACCTACCCAAACGAATTTACTTTTTTAGTGCCATACCCATAGAAGTGCCAAAAAACTTTTTTTTATTGAATTAGAAAGAACTATAACAAAGTTTATTTGGAAAAACAAAAGATAAAGAATGTCAAGGGAAATAATGAAAAAAATGTGAAAGAAGGTGTCATGGTAGTACCACATCTTAAGATGTACTTATAAAGTATAGGTCATCAAAACAATATGGTACTGGCTAACAGACAGAAGGGAGGATCAGTGGAGTAGACTTGGGATAAGTGACCTCAGCAAAGCAGTCTATAATAAACCCAAAGATTTCAGCTTTGGAGACAAAATTCACTATTTAACAAAAACTGCTGCGAAAATTAGAACACAGTATGAGAGAGATTAGTTCTAGATCAACATCTCACACCATACACCAAGATGAACTCAGAATGGGTGAATGACTTGAACATAAAGAAGGAAACTATAAGTAAATTAGATGAACACAGAATGGTATACTTGTCAGATCTTTGGGAAAAGAAAGATTTTAAAACCAAGCAATAGTTAGAAAAAAAATGACAAAATGCAAAATAAGTAATTTTGATTATATTACATTAAAAAGTTTTTGTACAAACAAAACCAATGCAATCAACATTAGAAGGGAAGCAACAAATTTGGAAATAAACTTCATAACAAAAACCTCTGACAAATGTCTAATTACTCAAATTTATAAAGCGCTGAATCAATTTTACAAAAAATCAAGTCATTCCCCAATTGATAAGTTGGCAAGGGATATGAATAGGCAATTTTCAGATAAAAAATCAAAACTATTAAAAAGCACATGAAAAAGTGTTCTAAGTCTCTTGTAATTAGAAAGATGCAAATCAGAATTCTGAGGTACCATCTCGTACCTAGCAGACTGGCTCACATGACATCAAAGGAAAGTAATTAATGGAGGGGATGTGGCAAAGGTGGGACATTAATACATTGCTGGTAGTGTTGTGAATTGATCCAACCATTCTGGAGGGCAATTTTGAACTATGTCCAAAGGGCACTAAAACTGTCTGCCATTTGATCCAGCCATAGCACTGCTGGGTTTGTACCCCAAAGAGATAATGAGGAAAAAAAAAACTTGTACAAGAATATTCATAGTTGTGCTCTTTGTAGTGGCAAAAAATTGGCAAATGAGGGCATGCCCTCCAATTGAGGAATGGCTGAACAAATTGTGGTATATGTTGGTGATGGAATACTATTTTGCCCAAAGGAACAATGAACTGGAGGAGTTCCCTGTGAACTGGAATGACCTCCAGAAATTGAAGGAGAGTGAGAGGAGCAGAACCAGGAGAACATTATGTACAGAGACTGATACACTGTGGTGCAATAGAATGTAACTGAATTCTCCATTAGTGGCAATGCAGTGATCCAGAAGAACTTGGAGGGATTTATGAGAATGAATACAATGCATATTCAGAGGAAAAACTGTGGGAGTAGAAACACAGAAGAAAAACAACTGCTCAATTACATGGATACATGGGGATATGTTTGGGAATGTAGACTCTAAATCAGTGATTCTCAACCTTTCTAATGCCGTTACCACGCAATACAATTCCTCATGTTGCAGAGACCCCAAACCAAAAAATTATTTTGGTGGCTACTTCAAAACTGTAATTTTGCTACAGTTATGATTTGGAATGTAAATACCTGATATGCATTATATATTCTCATTGCTACAAATTGAGAGGTTGAGAACCACTGCTCTAAATGATCATCCTAGTGCAAACATCAACAACATGGAAATAGATTTTGATCAAGGACACATGTAAAACCCAGTGGAATTGCACATAGGCTCTGGGATGGGTGGTGGGAGGAGAGGGAAAAAATATGATTCTTGTAACCAAGGGGAAATGTTCTAAATTGACTAATTAAATAAAATTTTCAAAAAAAATTCCTTTAGGAATCTGGATACTATCTTATGTGGTGCATATATGTTTAATATTGATATTGTTTCATGGAGCCTTTTATCTTGATGTAATTTCTTTTCCTTATCTCTTTGGGTTAGATCAATTTTTACTTTAGTGAATAGCATTTTAAATTATGGGCTCTTGGAACTTTGTCTTCATGAGAGTAGCTAAATATTTTATAGCTGATCATCCTTACTATATTACTGTTATTGTGCACAATTATATTGGTTCTGTCCATTTCACTTCATATGAGTTTATATGAGGGTTCTCAGAAGTTTTTAAAATCTTCCTGCTTGTCATTTTTATAGTAAAATAGTATTTTAGTACAATTCTGTACCACATCTTGTTCAACTATTTTCCATTGATGGGCATCCCCTTTGTCACCACAAAAAGAGCTGATATAAATAGTTTTTGTACAAATAAGTCCTTTCCCCTTTTCTTGGATCTCTTTGAAATACAGACCTACAAGTACCATTGCTGGGTCAAAGACTATACATGGTTTTATAGTTCTTTGGATAAAATTCCAAATTTTTCTCAAGATGGATTGTACTACTTTACTAATTTACTAATTCTACCAAGAGAGCATTAATGTCCCAATTTTTCTTTCTCCCCTCTGGCACTTATATTTCTTTTCTCTCATACTAGCCAAACTGATATGTCTCAGGTGGTATCTCAGAGTTGGTTTAATTTGCATTTCTCTAGTCAGTACTTATTTAGAGCATTGCCCATGACTATTGATAGTTTTAATTTCTTCTCAAACCTCTTTGTTCAAATCCTTTGACCATATCTATCAACTGGGGAATAGCTCTTATTTATTTAAATTTGCCTCAGTTCCCTATAAATTATAAAAATGCATCCTTTTCTCAGTTTTATGTTTCCCTTAAAAAAAAAAGAACAACAAATAACCTTGCCTCCCATCTTAGAATCAATACTATGTATTCCAAGGCAGAAGAACAGTAAGGGCTAGGCAATGGGGGTCAAGTTACTTTCTCAGAATCAAATAGCTAGGAAATGTCTGAGGTTAGATTTGAAACTAGGCCTTCTCATCTCTAGGCTTGGTGTTTCAATTCTGTTCTTTTAATATTCATTAGTTTTGTTTGTGCAAAACTGTTTAATTTCATGCAGTCAAAATTATCTCCTTGACTTTCCAGGAGCCTTTCTTCCTCTTCCTTGGTCACAAGGTCTTTCCTTCTCCATAGATCTTCCAGGTACATTTTTCTAAGTTCTTCTATTTCAATTATAACATTATTCTTTATACAAAAATCATTTATTCATTTTGACCTTGACATATATGATATGAATGTTGACCTATGGTTAGTTTCTGCCAAATAGCTTTCTAGTAATTTTTGTCAGATATTGAGTTCTTACCCTAACAGCTAGAATCTTTTAGTTTATCAAATACCTGATTACTAAGGTCATTTACTACTGTGTATTGTGTATCTAACCTATTCTTCTTATCTACCACTACATTTATTAGACAGCACTAGATTATTTTGATGATTACTACTTTGAAATAGTTTGAAGTCTGGAACTGCTGCCTTCCCCATCTTTTAATTTGATTCCCTTGATATTCTTGATGTTTTATTTCTCCAAATAAATTTATTATTATTTTTTTAACTCCATAAAACATTTCTTTGGTAATTTCATTGGTATGGAACTGAATAAGTAAATTAATGTAGATAGAATTGATAATTTTACTATATTGTCTCCTTTTATCTGTGAGCAATTAACATTTTTCCAGTTAATTTTATCTGTATTTGTATGAAAAATTTTGTTTATATAAACCATCAGTTTATTTTGACAAATAGACTTTGAATTATTTTATATTGTCTGTAATTATTTTGAATAGAAATTTTCTTTCTAAATCTTGCTGCTCAGTTGAAGTTTGAAGTAAGATTAATTAATCCCTGTAGTGGAAACTATGAATTAGAAAAAGAAGAGAATAGACTCTCTTGTCATGTTGGAGGAAGGTGGAATGTTTCTAGGTACATGGATACTTTTGAAAGAAGAAAAAGGTTAACTTACAAGAAAAAATTTCTTGTTTTTAAAATCACCACTTTATAGGTTTCCACTCTTTTCCCACCCTAACAAGTAGTATTCTGAGTCATGCTGATGTGAAATCTTCACCCTAAGTCTCACTCATTTTTTTTTTCCTGGAGTTGAGATCAGAAAATCTCTGGACTGAGATTCTGAGCAATGTCTGTACTATTGTTCCTTCACATAACTAAGAAAACCCAAATGATAGTTGAAAACATACATAACACTAAAGCAAGAATCTGTATAAATCAAAATGGAAGAGAATAAAATGGGGAAAAAAGACAATTGGAATACTTTTTAAACTGATCCCCTGATTTCTCTTATATCTGAACTTATATTTTTTTTAGCAGACTAGAATTTGGATTACTTACTGGTATCCTTATCAGCACCTTTGTATTATTTGGCCTTTCCATCAACATGAACTCCTTTTATTCCTTTTAAGTTTAATTAATTTATTTTTTAAAATTTTAATTAATTAATTAATTCAGAATATTTTTCCATGGTTACATGATTCCTGTTCTTTCTCTCCCCTCATCCCACCTTCTCTCATAGCCCATGTGCAATTCCATTGGATTTTATAAATGTCATTGATAAATACCTATTTTCATATTTTTAATATTTGCATTAGGGTGATCATTTAGAGTCTATATCCCCAATCATATCCCCATCAACCCATGTGATCAAGCAGTTGTTTTTCTTCTCTGTTTCTACTTCCACAGTTCTTTCTTTGGATATGGATAGCATTCTTTCTTGTAAGTCCCTAAGAATAGTCCTGTATCATTGCATTGCTGCCAGTAGAGAAGTCTATTACATTCAATTGTACCACAGTGTATCAGTCTCTGTGTATAATGCTATCTTGGTTCTGCTCCTTTCACTCTGCACCATTTCCTGGAAGTTATTCCAGTTCACATAGAATTCCTCCAGATGAACTGCTTTTTTTTCTTCTTCCCCAGTTAGAAAATGAGCTCTTTGAGACCGAAACCATCACAATTTTCTATTTGTACCACCATTGCTAAAAATGGCATTTTGTATGTACTGTGAATTTCAAAACTACTCAACCCTATTCAGACCATTCTTTAGAAGATGGGATTTAGCTATTTCCTGATCAATAACAATAGAGATACTTGGAATGATAGAATCAGGTCTTGGAAACTACAATCTCCACCCTACTCAGGGTAACAAGATTTAGGAAGGGCTGCAGCAAAACTCAAGATTTAATTATTTGAGAATATGGCCTTCAACAGACATGTGCAAAAAGGACAGACCTCTGGGCGGTCCTAGGTTAAGCTAGAGCCACCATTGGTACAGGGAGACACAGGAAGTGAGGTAGAGGACAGCTCAGGAGTTGTGGGGACTTCCTGTGTGGAGGGAAGAAGGTGGTGGTTGTTGGAGCCTGGTGTTTGGAGTGGAGGAGCCCACAGACTGTTTCTCCATTTTGGTCACGTGAGTGATAGGGACTGATCTCTTTTCTTTTCCTCGGCTATCCAGGGCCTTGGGCCTTTGGATCAGCTTAAGCAGAGTGGGTATTTAAGCCCTATTTCTTTCTCTCCCCTTTCCCTCTCTCTCTCTCTCTCTCTCCCTCTAATACCTTTCTTCCTCCTGTTTGTAATTAAAACACCATAAAAAGGTTGACCACTGACTTAAGTTTTCATTTAGGAATTACATAGCTGAATTCCTTGGCAACCTTAAATTAATATATATCAGTCTTTTAAAGTGATTTCCATATCACAGTACATAGTTAATACTTAATAAATACTTTCCCTTTCCCCATTCCATTCCATTTCACTGATATGCCTATAGTTATTGCTAAAACAAGGTATGGGAAAAATAACTAATTCTATTTTACCATGTTCCTGAGACACTAAAAATAAAGATGAAAGGGAGGCAGAGTCAAGATGGAGGTGTAAAGGCAGAAAAAGTTCAGATCTTTGAAAACCCTTCCTTACCAATTACAAATTAAATGCTCCTGGGGGACTTAAAATCAACCTAACAACAAGACAGAGTCAAAGAACCCTCCTGCTGGACTCAAATTAAAAGGTACACCCCCCCCCAAGCCTGAATTTGAGAAGACTCAGGATTAAGGAGAAGGAAGAAGGAAAGTCTCAGGCCCCTCCCCCACCTAGAGAGCTAAGCCTCCAGCAAGAGCTAGAAGCTCTGGGCAGGCAAGTATGCTGGTCTGGAGGGAGCACATTGCGGGCAAAGTTGTGCCAGGCTCAGAGAGTTAAACACAGGCAGTGGGGAAAGAGTTGGAGAAGAAGCATAGAGCACAGAGAAGGCAGCCTAGTTGCAGAAGCAGAGATACTCCATATTGCTGCCCCTTCCTGAGGTTTTGGCCTCAGGGCACATCCAGCTCAACCCAGATCAACTTAATACCATCAAATCCTTTAGAGGGCAGAAAAGCTCAAGCTCCACCACTGCTCCCACAGACTGCATTGAGAGATTTACTGACTAAGCTGCAAAGGTGAAGGCTGACAGAAAGCCCCAAACCACAGATTCAACAAAAAAAATGAGAGGAGCAAGATTGCAGGCAACTGCAGGGAGTAAAGATGGGGTAAATATGAGCAAACAACAGAAAAAGAAAAAAGAAATTGTTAGGTTCTATACAGGTAATGAACAAAGAGCAAATGGAACAGAGAAGGATGAGGTAACACCAAGCAAAAAACGGAAACCCCAGTGAATTGGATACAGGCTTTGGAAGACCTCAAATTACAATTCAAAACACAATTAAGAGAGCCGGAAGACAATTTGGAAAAGAACTTAAAAAGCAAGGTAAGTCATCTGGAAACAGAGGCACTTGAACTAAAACAAGAAAATAGTGTCTTGAAAGCCAAAGTTAATCAGCTTGAAAATGAGACAAAGGAGAAAAAAGATCAGAAAGAGAAGGATGATCAAAAAGCCAGGAATGAAATCCAGTCTTTAAAACCCAAAATAAAACAACTAGAAGCAAGTGACTTCACAAGGCAGCACAACACTATAAAACAAAATCAAAAGAATGAAAAAATGAGGAAAATATGAAGCACCTCATTCACCAAACAGAAGATTTAGAAAATCATTCCAGCAGAGACAACTTAAGAATCATTGGTCTCTTGGAAGACCATGACAAAAGAAAAAGCCTGGATATCATACCACAGGCAATTATCCAAGAAAATTGCCCTGATATTCTATAACAAGAGGGAAAAGTGAAGATTGAAAGAATCCATAGATCACCTTCTGTACTTAATCCTCAAATGACAACACCCAGGAGTATTATAGCCAAATTCAAGAACTATCAGACAAGGGATAAAAATATTACAAGCTGCTAAGAAGTCATTTAGATACCATGAAACCACAGTGAGGATAACATAGGATCTTGCTGCATCTACACTGAAGGACCAAAAGGATGGAATATGATATTCTAGAAAGCAAGGGAACTAGGTCTACAACCAAGAATCAATTACCCAGCAAAACTGATTATATTCTAATAGGGAAAAGTATGGTCATTTAACAAAATAAAATAATTCCAAACATTTATAAAGAAAAGACCAGAGCTGAACAGAAAATTTGATGTCCAAGCACAGAACTCAAGAGAATCATCAAAAGGTAATTAAGAAATAGGGAAAAAAGAAAAACAAAACCAAAAAGAAAAAAAAAACTTTTCTAAGAGACCCAATAACTCAAAACCATATGTATCCCTATAAAAAAGAGGCCATTTATAACTCTTAACAATTGTTATTATCACCTGGGCAGCTAGCAGAATTATACTTAGAGGGAACAGTGACAAACTGTATAGGATGAAATGCCAAGACATAAATATGCATATAGATATATGTAGGCATAAATACACATATATGTATATATATATATATATATGTATATACACACACATACAACTAGAGCTAAAAAGGTTAATACTAAGAGAAATTGGAAATGAAACAAAAGGGGGTAAATTTATATGTCACAAAGAAGCTCATGATGTGAGGGGGGAGAACATCAACACACTGGAAGGGTAAAGAAGTTGGAGATAGGAAATACTCAACTTTTATGTGCATTGAAATCAACTCAAAGAAGGAAGAACAATCAAATACA
Source organism: Monodelphis domestica (assembly GCF_027887165.1). Classification (NCBI taxonomy): domain Eukaryota; kingdom Metazoa; phylum Chordata; class Mammalia; order Didelphimorphia; family Didelphidae; genus Monodelphis; species Monodelphis domestica. The sequence goes on along the minus strand of NC_077233.1, from coordinate 181,594,855 downwards.
TTGGGGCAAAGAATTGATTTGTGCCCTATAGGGAACTAGAAAGTTAAAAAATGTATTGGTAGGGAGGGAAGTAGTACAAGGGAAGGAGAGGGTGGGGGTAGTTTACAAAGACTGAAAAGGAAATAAGAGGGGAATAAGAAGGGTGGGGGATATAGAAAGGGAAGTAAAATAAGGGTGGGAATTAGGGTGACTGATTTAAAACAAAGCATTGTAGAAAGAAATAGTGAAAGAAGAAAAGAAGGACGAGGAGGAGAAATCAAAATGCTGGGAAATACACAGCTGAGAATCATAACTCTGAATGAGAATTGAATGAACTCACCCATAAATGCAAGCAAATAGCAGAGTGGATTAGAAATGAAAATTCTACCATATGCTGTCTACAAGAAACACACATGAGGAAGGTAGACACACAGAGGATAAACGTAAGAGGATGGAGCCAAATATATTGGGCATCAACTGATAAAAAGAAGGCAGGAGTCATAATCATGATATCTAACAAAGCCAAAGTAAAAGTAGATCTAGTCAAAAGAGATAAGGAAGTTAATTACATCCTGATAAAAGGCAGTACAGACAATGAGAAAATATCAGTACTCAACATGTATGCACCAAATGGCATAGCATCCAAATTTCTAATGGAGAAACTAATGGAGCTCAAGGATGAAATAAATAGAAAAACTATACTAGTGGGAGACCTGAACTTTCCTCTACAAGAACTAGATAAATCAAACCAAAAAATAAATAAGAAAGGGGTAAAAGAAATGAACAAAATCTTAGAAAAATTAGAGTTAGTAGATATGTGGAGAAAAATAAATAGGGATAAAAAGGAATACACCTTATTTTCAGCAGCACATGGTACATTCACAAAGATTGACCATGTATTAGGGCATAAAAACATTGTAAACAAGTGCAAAAGAGCAGAAATAGTAAATGCAACCTTCTCAGATCACAATGTAATAAAAATAATAATTAGTAAGGGTGTATGGAGAGGCAAATCAAAAATTAATTGGAAATTAAACAATACAATTCTCCAAAACCAAATCATAGAAACAATAACTTCATTGAAGAAAATAACAATGATGAGACATGCTTTCAAAACATATGGAATGCAGCCAAAGCAGTACTCAGGAGGAAATTCATATCCTTGAGTTCATATATTAACAAACTAGAGAGGGCAGAGTTCAATGAATTGGGCATACAAATTAAAAACCTATAAAATGAACAAATTAAAAACCCTAAGATGAAGACTAAATTAGAGATCCTAAAAATCAAAGGAGAAATTAATAAAATTGAAAGTCAAAGAACTATTTATTTAATAAATAAGACTAGAAGCTGGTAATTTGAAAAAAAAACAAATTAAATAGACAAAGTCCTGATCAATCTAATTAAAAAAAAGGAAAGAAGAAAACCAAATTGACAGTATTCAAGATGAAAAGGGAGACCTCACCTCTAAAGAAAAGGAAATTAAGCCAATCATTAAAAATTATTATGCCCAATTATATGGCAATAAATATGGCAATCTAGGTAATATGGATGAATATTCACAAAAATATAAATTGCCTAGACTAACAGAGGAAGAAATAGACTATCTAAACAACCTCATATAAGAAAAAGAAATTGAACAAGCCATCAAAGAACTCCCTAAGAAAAAATCCCCATGTCCAGATGGATTCACAAATTAATTCTATCAAACATTCAAAGAACAATTAATCCCAATATTATAAAAATAAAGTTGAGGGCAGATATAGAAACTTTGAAGAAAGAGGGCCTAGAAGAAAAATGGAATTTTTATTCTTTTGGTAAACAGTAAGATGAGTTAAAAACTATGATAACATTTTTCTATTATGTAACATTTTAGTGCAGTTTTAAATGTTAAAGAATTGCTAGGTACAAAAGTATATATGAATTTAATGTAAATTTCTACTTTAATTAGATTCTTATGCCTTATTTTATTGAGACTAATCTTTAAAAGTACATTTTAAGAGCAAATGACTACCAGATGTCTTTCCTTTCAGTCTTGACATGCTCCTGAATAGTAGTTTCTATAATGGTTTCCTCCTCCATTCTTTGAGGGTAATAAGAGCTCAGGGAAGTTATAGTGAGCTATTGAAGACACTTAGCTATGAATCTTGGTTACCATTTTCTTTATCTATTTCAATATGCCTGTCAAGCTTGGGAGGACTTTATGAAAGAACCTTTTTTTTCCCCTACAGAAGCAAGCAGCATTCATTACACAGACATCATATCCTGTTCTACTGAGTTCTGGGAGGAATTGAAGTGATGAGGGACTTTTATCAGTTTTTTTTTCTTTTTCTCTTTTAAGCCAGAAATCTAAAGATACTTTCAAGAAGATGACTGGCAGAGTTAGTTACCAAAGATGTATAATATTTGGACCTTTATCCTGTGGTAGGAGTTAATGGCATCAAGAACAATTCACTGCTCTTATCATCCTCTGCAGATTCCTTTACACATCCTCTAGAGAACAGAGAAAATAGTAGGGAAATAGTCAATTACAGATCAATCTGAATTGTTGTCATGGAAAGATTTGGAATCGGAGGCTTTGATTTGGGTCTTGGCCCTTCATTACTTGTATGTCTTGGGACAAGAAACTTCTCTGTGAATTTTATTTAAACTCTGAAAAATAAGGGTGTTAAATTATAAGATAAATAAGATCCTGTTGAGCTCTAAATTATCTGATTAAGGAAGTTTTCCTTCACATTACTAAGAGAAATCTCTTTTATAAGGAATTCTGGTGTAGTAAAATGTTTGCTAGTTTCAGAGCCAGTCTGCTGCTCTTTGAACAAGACATTTCATTTCCAGACTCCAAAAATTTTCAATGATAGACCCCAGGCCTGTAATTCTTCTATCCTCATCTCTACTGATGTCATCTCTGGCTTCTTTCAGATTCTAACTAAAATCTCACAATTTACAAGGAACGTATGGGAGGTGGGTAGGAGGAAGGAGAGGGAAAGGACATGAATCATGTAACTATGGAAAAATATTCTAAATTAAATAATTAAATAAATTTTTCTAAATAAAAAAAAATAATTTACAAGGAGCCATTCCAGTCCCTTTTAAAACTAATAGTTTTCCTTAGAGGATTATCTCCAGTTTATCTCATATGCCATTGTTTGTACATAGTTGTTGAATGTTGCCTTTCCCATTAGACTGGAGCTTTTTGAGAAGAGAAAAATGTTTTGTAGGTGTGTTTCTTTGTATCTCAAGCACTTAGCATAAGACCTGGTATGAATTGTTTTGGAATGCTATTATTGCTACTTTCTCAGGTGAACTTAAACATATCATATCAACTCTCTATACCTCAGTTTTTTCATCTGTAAAATGTGGGTCATCATTGCCCAGATAAGGAAATGGAATTGACTCCAGTGTCTTTGCAAAAAAAAACAACAACTCTAAATGGGGTCATCAAAAATCAGATATGACTAAAAAATCAACACAACAACAACAAATAATTGCCCAGATACATTATAGGGTTGTTTTGAGAGTCAAATGAAATAACTGATGCAAAGAATTTGTTAAATCTAAATGTGTGATAAAAATATAAAATTACTATTCTCATTCTGGTCTCATAAAATCTCAGTAAACATTTTGAAATTATAAAGTATCCAAGATGCCTCCAAAATGCTTATTATATTTTAAATGAGATTTGAAGTATTGAAAAAGAATTTATCTTGGAAGGGAGAATGTCTTCTCTTCTCTCTCTTCCCCACTCCTCATTGATCATGTAACCTGGTAGATTTGTCTAATAGAAGACAATGTATTCAGTTTAGAAAAGAAAAAAAATATGCTAAGGGAAAATGGGATACCTCCAGAGAAAAAGAAATCAAATATCTAGAGATGGAACTGACCAAATTACAAATTTGTGAATTTCCAAAGATTGGAAAACCTGCTGTTCCCATCAACACTGACAGCAACATCCTCTGATCTTTGGTGACTGAAGACAGAATCTTCATTGGGAACTGAAAAATATATTCAAGATATAATAGGTATGCTGAGGAAAACAAGCTTCAGGACTCACTAAGGACAACAATCCTTGAAACTCAAAAGAAACTTCATGAGGAATCATAAAGTATGAAAAATCTTGCGAGTTACCTCTATGCTACATGGGCACCCTATATGTGCACTTCACAGTATAGGTTTGATCTCATTGTTCTCATGGACTTTGGGAGTACAATGCAGAACGTGCCCTTAGTTGGGATAGAGGGTGCATTCTTTAACAATTGTATAGCTATACTAAATAAATATCCTTTCTAAAAATGAATTAAATTTAGCTGAGGGTCAATAGGGACCACATCATTGTGGGGTCATGAGTGACAGTAGTAGAAAAGTTCATCAACCTACAGGATTAACTATTGATCTTTAAAGAGTAATAATAGTTGTAGGGAATAGTGTTAACTACTATATGACTGATTACCCAACTTCTGACATGATTATTAGGGGAATAGTTCTAAAAATAGGTAATGTGTATTTTGTATTTTTTTTAAGATTTAAAAATTGAATAGACTCAATAAGAGTTAAGTACCTACTGTGTGCCAAATTTATTTTATTTTTGCATCACCTTAATTTCCAGATATTCCATCCTCCTCCTCCTCTTTTTCCTCTTCTTCCTCCTCTTTCTTCTTCTTCTCTTCCTCCTGCTCCTAAATAAGACATCTCTAGTAACAAAGAATGAAAAAGGCCATTTGGTCATATATCTAGAGCCCAAGGGAAACTTATTGAATCTCATCTCATTTTATGGAGGAGGAATCTCATGAATATAGATTTAGGTGAAGGGTGACATAGCAAATAAGTAGCTGATGAAGAATCTGTTCCCCAGGTCTTCCTGATTCCAAGTCCAGTGTCCTATCTCTTATACCATGTACACAAAATATTTCTCTTTCTCTATCTCTATCTATGTCTCTGTGTGTCTCTCACACAAATAATGCAAATACACACAGTCACACAAACAGAAGTTCAGTAAAAGCAGGCCACATAGCAATTGAGTCATGCAATGTTCCACACCTGTAATTAGTCACTTATGCACAGAAGGGAGGGATTTTCATTTTTCTCATGCGTTCTTTGGGAGTAAGCTTGGTCATTATAATTATACTCATTAGTTTTAGTTTTTTTTTAAATATTTTTATTACAGCTATGCTAGTAGCATAATAATGGTGTATATTATTCCTACTTCTTTCTTCACTCTGTATCAGTTCATGAATTCTCATTCTTTTCTGAATTTCTGATGTTTACCATTTCTTTAGATACAAAGATATTTCATTACATTCACACACTATTAATTGTTTAGAATTCCCTAGTTAGTAAACACTGACATTGGGGCAGCTAGATAACAGTGGCTAAAGTGTCAAGCCTTGAGTTTGGAGGCCCTGAATTCAAATGTGACCTCAAACACTTGTTAGCTGTGAGGCCCTGGACAAAACACTTAATCTCAATTATGTAGCCCTTGTCACTCTTCTGCCTTAGAATAAATATGTCATATTAATTTTAGGACAAATGGTTACTTTTAAAAATTAAAACAAAAAAGAGTTGGCATTGTTTCCAGTTATTTGAAAATTACAAAAGTTCCATTTTCCTTGTGTATTGGTGTTTACATCTTTCTGTTGTTTACATCCTTGTAATATTTATTTACGTAACTGTGAGATCTTTTAGTTAAAGACTAAGGACATTTTATCTAACATTTTTTAACATTATTCCAAATTGTTTTCAGAATTTCTGGCCTGATTAACAACTTCACAGTACACATGTCTATATTAAGCCTTTCCAACACTGACAATTTCTAGCTTTCATCATATTTGCCAATTTTCTAGAAGTTTGGTAAAACTTCAAGGTTATTTTTAATTGCAATTTTCTTATTATTAATGACTTGGAGAAACCTTTCTTATGGTTGCTAATAACTTTTAATCCTCTTCAGAACTGTTCGTTCATGTTCTTTGACTATTTATCCACTAGAATGGCTTTTGATGTACATGGGTTTTTGAAATCTAAATTGGCTAATGCTTTTCCTCTGTAGCAGTCCACCTCTAGCTATGGGCAAGGGAAACAGTTAATATGTACAGATTGTCTTAGAAGAGAGCAGTCTTGCCCTTGGCTAGGAAAGCCTCTGACCCTTGACCCTAGCTTCCCCCAGTTTAGGCGGGAAAGCAGGTTTCTTTGTGTTCACCTGGTTAAGAGAAATCACACCTATATCTTGTCGTTAACCAATGATAATCATCCCTATGTATTGTGTATATTTGCATATCAAAGAGATTAAATACAGGGTGCTGCAAGCTCCACCTCTCTCTTCCTCTCTTACTCACTTGGATCTCAGCTCTCACTGATGTCTGTCCTTGCTGGAGCTGCTCCATCTTTAATTCTGTTCCTTCTCTATCTCCCTCACCTAGGACCTGGCCTTCGGCCAGGCACTTTCTTTTCTCTATCATCTCTCTGACCTGTGTGGTATTAAATTTGGATCACTGGATGGGTACAAGCCTTCTGAGTAGTCCACTGATTGGAGTTTTGCTGTGGCTCATTGATAATTAATAAGGCCTGCATTTCTGACTCATTCCTGCCACCTCATATCTATAATTTGGCTCCGCCATCCCCCTCATGGTATCCAAAACTTCTATCCTTCCTCTATCTTCCTACCTTAAAGCTTCTCTCCCCTCGGGAAGCTTTTTCCTCTGTATCCACAACAGGCTTTTGTATTCTTCTTCACTGGAATTATTTCTATTTATGTCTTCATATTATCATTCTAAGAATTTTGTCATCTTTTTGGGAGCTGATTTTCCCTCCAGGACTTTAGAGCAGAGAATCCTATCTATCCTTATTCTGAAGGCTTTGAAGCAGATTCTTCAGAAATATGCTCATAATAGTATGGCTGACTTTTCTTACCATGTATTCCAATTGCTGAGAGACCAACAGACAAACATGGCCAGAGACAGAGAGATAGAGAGGATACACATACACACACACACACACACACACACAATATATATATATATATATATATATAAATATATTGTGTGTGTGCATTTGGTTTTGTTCTTTTACTGGCAAAGTATGTACAAAAGCATTTCTAATATGTTCTTGTTTTGCGATTCTATAACCTTATTTTTCCTATCATTCCACTCCAGCAACTAGTTCCTCATTGAGGGAAATCACATACAATATATCATTTCTCCTAATTAGCTCCTTTCTCTTTCCAGAAGAAAAAAGTCTCTTTAAGGGCATTGGCAAAGAGTTTGAGGTAAAGGAAGACAAAGTAGCTTCAGGATGATCAATAGTATGAGATGCTACAGAGAAATAAAGGGGAATGGGGTCTGAATAAAGGATCCTTTGGGTTTGCAGAGTTATTGGTCATTGGTCACTTTTGAAAGGGGACATATGAAAGTTTTAGATTAAAATCAGCGCATAAGGTCTGGGAGAAATATTAATAGCACTAAAGGATTTAGGAGGCAGTTTGGTTCCATAGGAAAATGATTGGATTGTAGAGAGGAACTGAAATTGAATCTTAGGTTTTCCTTTTACAGCCTTTATGTGGTTATACAGCTGAGCAACCTGGGCTGGGCCTTTTCAGGCCTGAAACCACTATGTCAAAACCCTGACTAACTAGAAGTTGAAAACCTAACTGAACAACTACAAGAAGGCAGGACAGAATAATGTATGATAATAATAATTAGAAGTAGGCCTAGATATTTAGAAATTGGGTAAGTTAGTAATAAGGAGACAGAGCAGGTCTGATTTTTACAGGACAGAAGATCCCATGAGGGACCTTGAGTTTGGGTGGTTAGAGGTAATATCCCATTAGTTTTTTGGGAATCTTTCCTGTTTTTACCTTTCTGTTAAACCTTTTAATTCTTATAACCTTAATAAACAGAGGGTTTTTTTTTTTAACTACAATCTCCACAGCTGTGTCAGTCAAAATCCCTGGAGAAGGCCCACTGCTCTTCCCAGTGCATATCAACTTTGTTACAAAGTTAAAGCAACTGGGCCTTCTTACTAACAAATAGATACAATCAGAAAAAATCCACAATATTAGTAAAATTATAATATTACTGGATTTTATTACTTTCATCTTTACATGAGTTGGAGTTGCTTGGACTAACGAAAAAATACCAGGTCATTCATTTATAGCCCTAAATCTATGAATCTATGAAGTAGAGGCAACCTGAAATCTGATTTGTTTATTTGGATGTGTTGATTTTATTATGGTTGGAACTGATATTTAATTGGATGTTGCCAGGGAATTAATTTCTAAATCCCAAAATGAAATACTAAAGTGAAATGTAATTTATGGTAGTTTATTTTACAATAGAAGGAAGGAATTAAGAATGAGAGAGAGAAGGAAATGGGAATTGATCTGCTCCTGCCTGATCTGAGCCAGGCAGGAGTTCAGAGGCCTCTGCCAAGGGGCCTCTTCAGAAAGCCAATGAAAAGGGAAGTCAGCCTTATAACTTATCATGTGACTGTTTCAAGGAAATCAGTCTGAGGTCTCATGCTGAGCTCCTCCAGGGTCAAATTCTATGGCCAAGTCTTCACTCCAAGTTTAAGTGTCTGTCTTCCAGTCTCTCCTCAAGTGTCTGTCTTCCCTCCAGCACTGAGTGACTGTTCTTCACTCCAAGTCCTAGTGACTGTCCTCTAGTCCAACTTGGAGTGACTGCTCTTTCACACATGGGTCACAGACCTCCCACTCAATGTATGAAATGGGTGTTCAAACCTTATATGGTTAGATCACATCTTTTTGTGGTTAGTTCATACCTTTTTTTGGTTAAAATGAGTAAATCTACTTTAAGTACTGGGTTTACACATTAGGGATTAGAATATAAAAATAGACAGGGGATTACAATTTAATCTTCACAAAAAAGGACTAAGGACCTTCACTGTTACAATCAGGGGAGAGCTAAATCCAATCTTCACAGGTGCATATTCAATTATTATTTTTCCTTGAATTATTTTCCTAGATTCAGTCTCTGGGCTCTTTTAGTTGAAGTATTTGGCTTGGCATTCCACAAAAAAATCCTTCTTATTATGTGACAACAAAAGGAAAAAGTAATCACCCTCAAAGGGTATTGAAATGTCTTGTTTAAATGTCATCAATGGCTAGGATGGAATTTATGTGGGACTTGAAAATCTCAGATAAAGGTGGGTGCATGTTTGTAGATGTCTAGCAGAAAAATGAATCTACTTCCACTCTGTTATAGTGAAAAGGAATTCATAAAATTAAACCTTGGCTTAATATTTTGCAAAATTCTACTACTTAACAAATTTGGCTTCAGGCCATTTGTGTAAATTTTGGATCCTGGGTATAAATTTTCTTCACTTATAAAGTAAAGGAGTTGACTTCCTAAGATCCTTTATAGCTCTGACATTCTAGAATGTTAAGGAAAACTGAGGAGTTAGTTAGGTATGTGGTACATTGAGTATGGAGATAAGAAGATCTCAGCACAAGTTTAGTCTCAGACACCTATCAGCTATGTGGCCCTGGCCCAGTCACATAATCTTTCTGCCTCAATTCTTTAACTGGGAAATGTAAGTAATAATAACACTTATCTCAAGGAAGTATTTTAAAGAATCAAATGAAATATTTGTGGGTTTTAAAAATTAATGATCAACAACTAAATCTAATGTTTTTTTTTTGTTTTTTTTTTAAACCCTTACCTTCTGTCTTGGAGTCAATACTATGTATTGGCTCCAAGGCAGAAGAGTGGTAAGGGCTAGGCAATGGGGGTCAAGTGACTTGCCCAGGGTCACACAACTGGGAAGTGTCTGAGGCCAGATTTGAACCTAGGACCTCCCGTCTCTAGGCCTAGCTCTCAACACACTGAGCTACCCAGCTGCCCCCAAATGTTTTTTTTAATAATAACTAAAACAAAAGAACTGCCTGACTTCAGCCTGGTTGCAGGTCCGGGGGGGGGGACTTCTTCTTAGCAGCTTGTAATATTTTTTCCTTGGTCTGGTGGTTCTTGAATTTAGCTATAATATTCCTGGGTGTTGTCATTTGGGGATTAAATACAGGAGGTGATCTGTGGATTCTTTCAATCTCTACTTTTCCCTCTTGTTATAGAATATTGGGGCAGTTTTCTTGGATAATTTCCTGTTGTATGATGTCCAGGATTTTTCTTTTGTCATGTCTTCCAGGAGACCAATAATTCTTAAGTTGTCTCTCCTGAAATGATTTTCTAAATCTTCTGTTTGTGAATGAGGTGCTTCATATTTTTCTCAATTTTTTCATTCTTTTGATTTTGTTTTATAGTGTTGTGCTGCCTTGTGAAGTCACTTGTTTCTAGTTGTTGTATTCTTGTTCTTAAAGACTGGATTTCATCCCTGGCTTTTTGGTCATCCTTCTTCTTCTGGTCTGATTTTCTTTTGAGGTCATCTTTCATCTCCTTTGTCTCATTTTCAAGCTGATTAATTTTGGCTTTCAAGACACTATTTTCTTGTTTTAGTTCAAGTTCCTGTGTTTCCAGATGACTTATCTTAATTTTTAAGTTCTTTTCACAGTTGTCTTCAGCCTCTATTAATTGTGTTTTGAATTGTATTTTGAGTTCTTCCAGAGCCTGTATCCAATTTGCTGGGGTTTTTGTTTTTTTGCTTGGTGTTCCCTCATCCTTCTCTGTTCTTTTTGCTTTGTTCATTGCCTGTATAGGAGGTGTTGATTGTAATTTCTTTTTTCTTTTTCTGTTGTTTGCTCATATTTACCCCTTCTTTACTCCCTGCAGTTGCCTGAGCTATTGATCCTCTCATTTTTTTGTGGTTTTTGGCCTTTACTTTCCACCTTCACCCTTGGTAGTTTGTCAATAAATCTCTCAGTGCAGTCTATGGGGGAGAGGTGTTGGAGCTTGAGCTTCCCTGCCCTCTGAAGGCTTTGATGGGATTAAGTCCAGATGGGTTTCTGGATGTTTCCTGAAGCCAAAACTTTGAGAAGGGGGCAGGGAAGGGGAATATGGAGTTGTTTCAACTAGGCTGCCTGCTCTGTGCTCTGTGTTTATTGTTTGACTGCTTTCCCACTGCCTGTGTTGGACACTCTGAGCCTGGCACAGTTTTGCCCACAAAATACTCCATCCAGACTAGCATCTTTGCCTGTCCAGAGGTTTCAGCTGCTGCTGGAGGCTTAGTGCTCTAGGTAGGGGAGGGGTCCTAAGACCTTCCTTCTTCCTTCCCGTTAAACCAGAGTGGTCTCACACTCTAGCTTTTGGGGGTGTGCCTTTTAAATTGAGTCCAGCAGGAGGGTTCCTTTGCTCTGTCAAGTTGTTAGGTTTGATTTTCAGGCCCCTAGTAGCATTTAGTTTGTAATAGGTAATGAAGGGTTTTCAGAGGTCTGAACTTTTGCTGCCTCTATGCTGCCATCTTGGCTCTGCCTCCAGATTTGTTTTCTTAAATGTCTTTCTGTTCATTTTTAGATAGGTCCAAATTTTTGTTTAGTTGAGGTGATAATAGAATTATAATATCTAGGAAATCAAAGGGCCTTGAGGAAACTAAAGGAAAGACAAGCAAATCTATCCTATTACTACTCAGTTCCCAATAATCCTCAGGCTTTGATATTTACCACTACATGCTGCCTTTATTTTTATTGAAGTGTTACTGAAGAAAGTAGATTGACTCCACTACAAATTAAAATTTCATAACACTCATGGAACCTTTAATTGCAATAAGGCAATTCTTCTAGTACTCAGTACATGAATAGCACCAAGCCATTGAGCTGTACTGGAAGAAAAAAAAATTTGATAAATTTTCCACCAAGTGCGTTTAATATAATTGTGCTTATTCAGGTTTGTGCCTTTTGGTTATTTGGACTGTACAAAGGTTAAGAGGTCTAGGTAAATGTTTAAGCTATACAAAAAAGGCACCTCTGCATTATGTATCTTTCTCAGTAAGTGCACTGGAGAAGACACATAAAAATAAAAACAAATAAACATGTATAAAGACTCTACAAACAGTATATATGTTTTCCATGTGTGTATACAAAGACTATATACACAATAGTATTATGTGTGTATACAAAGACTGCACACATGGATATATACATATATATGTATATATATTTGTGTGTATATGCACAGAGATGTGAATACACATATATTATTGGTTTTTATGTGTCTTCCCTATTGCTCTAAATTTCTTACTCATGGTATATTGTTAAGATTAAAAATTGCCAAACTGTGGCAGGTAAAATTTTAGTTTCTCTCTGCTAGAAGTATTATATTTTTAGAGGTTTATTAAAGATTAAGAATTTAAAAAATACAAAATAAGAAAGCATCTGTCTAGGCCCAGAGAGCCCATTCACAACCACTCACATCTTGCCTGCTAGGTAGAGAGCCACATGTACTCAGAAGCAGAAGTAGGAAGAAGAATCAGTAGGCTTTTACAGCCATTTAAATAGAAATTGTAATCTCGCCGAGGTGAAAATCTCAGTGAGATTAGAGGGCATCTCGGGAACTAGAGCAAAGACTTCTGGGGATTGAAGTCCAGGGTTCAAATCTCCATTTTTACAATATGTGGGAGCACTTGACACTACTCCATGTGGCAAAGAATCAGTATTTTAAAAACTAGTATGAGATAGTTTTTCAGAGGAATTTCTGGCAGTACCTATGATACATCTCTAGTTTGGACAATACATCATTACCTGAAGGTCATATTTCAGGGTACCTAAATTATAGCATTCGTGCTGAAGTATAACTTACAGACATAGAATCTTTTCCTACTAGCAGATTTTAATAGGAATTGACAGTGCATAAGTTCAGCATAGAGAACTCAAAAGTGAAGAAAAGGAATGAAGAAAAAGAGTGTGATAATACTAAGACAAAATTTAGTCTACTTCCTTTTATTGTCATTATTCTCTGTCATAATTATTCTCTGCTTTTGAGTTTTCTGCAAGAAAGTGCTCATGTCCTTTATGATTATTTCTTTTGATTACTCAGAGTTCCTTTGCTATAGTTCCTTGCTAATTCTCATTTGTGTTTAGGATAGATGAAATTTTGCCCTCTTTTAATCTCCATACCTACACACACACACACTCTCCCTGTGTCTGTATATATGGTATTTTAATTTCTTAATTTTTAAAACCCTTACCTTTTGTGTTAGAAGCAACACTGTGTATTTGTTCCAAGGAAGAAGAATGGTAAGGGCTAGGTAATAAGGATTGAGTGACTTGCCCAGAGTCCCACAACTACAAATTATTTGAGGCCATATTTGAACCTAAGACTTTCCTGTATGGTATTTTTAAAAAAAATTCATGCATAATATCACATTTATTGTAAAAATTCAATGGAATACAGGCATGATTATTAATTCAAATGATGATGAGAGGTCCAGATTAGAACCCAGAACTACTCATTCAGCTGCCCCAAAATGTTGGGATGCTATGTATATTCATGTGTGTTTGTGGAGGGCTGTGAGAATGACCATCAAGAAGAGATTCTATTATCCTTCTAAGGCTTGGCCCTCATCATAGGCATTTAAAGGGATAAATGAGATATCTGTAAGTATCAATATGCTTCTGAATTAAATCCATGAAATCCCAATTCACATGTCAAAGACCAAAACCAGTCATCTTTCCTAAGCACTTGAAACTCTGAGTTACATTTTTTCCCCAAAATAGTCTCCTGATAGTTTAAATTGGGCCTTTACTTTTTTCTCCCTTCCTCTTCACATATTTTTTAAAAAGCTTCAGTCTAATACTTAGCACATTACTTCACTACAGGTATCAATTGTAGGAATTAGAAATCAACATTGTATACATTGATTTCATTACCATGTGCCAGTATGAGGAGTGTGAATATAATTGTCAAAGTCTTGAAAAGCTCAGAGAAGTTACCTTTTATGTGAACAAAATTTTAAATTTATTTCAATATTAAAATGGTTCTTTATTCCCATTTGGATTGAAACTAGTACAAATGTATAGCTACATCTGCTCATTCTTTTAAATTCCTCTGCACAATTTTCTAGAATATATCCACTGTGAATAAGAAAATTGGAGAAAACCTGCAATAGAGCCAAAGGAGTAAGATTTGCAGAAGTTGTCAATGAAGAAGCATTCTGAAATGGAATGGTGACCAGGGGGAGACTGTTGAAAGGAACAGCCAAACTGTGAGAAGGGGTCTTTTGCTCTTGAGACAGGAAGAAATAAGGACTGAGAAGATCCTTCTCTTACTGATTTCTCCCTACTGGACAAAGTGACTAAAAATCCTCAACCTGTTAGCCATATCCCTCAATTTACGACTATATTCTACTATTCTTCAATTAGGAGTAGTTTAATATCAGGGAAACCCTAAACCCTTTCTCCCATCAAACTTCCCTGTCCTTCCCCTTTTCCTAAATAAACTCCCCTGTTTAAACTGTTCAAAGAGAGAGTTATCTATTAAATTTATCAGGAAACTCACTCAGAGTTGTCTTCCAGTGTTACCATCTGAAGAAATCAACTGACGGGGGGGGGAGGGGGAGGGAGAAAGGAGGAGGAAAGGGAGGGGGAAAAAAAGGAGGAGGAGGGTGACAGATATGATCTCTCAATCACCATAACCCTTAAATCACAATTTGGCACCCCAAAAAGGCACCCTACCCTATATTGAGGAAGCCAGAGGGGAAAAAAACCCATAAAATGTTCATGCAAATAATTTGTGGTATGATGGTGTTAGCCACCATAGCCTGCTACTAGATATATAATATTTTATATAGTACACCTAACCAATGATGTACTAAAAACAATGGGATATATTTTGAACACTACATCTTTCCTTATGACTATACCATTTCAAAATATCATCCTATGGCAAATTATCACTCAGGCATACATCTTTACCATGGTTGCCATACAAACTTTTTATAGATGAGGAACATCTATAAGTTCATGGTATCAAGGACAGCAGCATGAATTATGGTAGTGGATAATAATTTGGAAAATCTAGTAAAAACCATGTGTGAAGAATTTTTAAAGAAGGGGTTGGATCAGGTCAAAGTGGGAAATGGACAGGCAGACAATGGATCTAAAGCTAAGGACAAGAAGGCCAAGAAAAATAAACCAGGTACACAGGGAAATGACAAGGATAAGGACTCTAGGACCAACAAGGATGTTGAAAAATATTTCCTTTGAAAGATATCACAAAAATCTCAGATATAGCAGGAGTGTTACATTCAAAAGTTCACAAACAATTCACTATACAGGAATTGGATTCTATTAGGAAACAATTTCCAAAATTTATTTCTGAGCCCCATAGATTGCACAAGGAGCTAAAAGGGGCTTTTCAGATCTTTGAGCCTAGTTTTGAGGATACAGAATTCCTTTTATCTGAATTATTTAGCCCTCATGAACACCATCAGTTTATTGAAAGAACTAGGTCTGATAGCACCCTGACTAGTTGACCAACAGAAGAGCAAAGGGAAGATTTTGACTTCTTTAACCCGGCATGCATAACTTATCTTAGGAAATGTAGGAAGGAATTGCTCCAGACAATTAAAATGTTTTGCTCTAAACCAAATACATGGGTTAAATTTGATAAATTAGTTCAGGAAAAAAAATGAACACCCTGCAAAATTTATTGATTGCCCCCTTGACCCCTGAGATTTCAGAGTCTATTATGGGAATAGAAAAAGACTCAGAGGAATCTGCAGCTCATGTAAGAAGAAAATTTCTAAGGGGTTGTACACCACAGGTCAGAAATTTTTTCAAAAATTACTTTCCTAAATATGACACTGTCACATTGTCTGACCTGAGGGAAACTGCATCATATCTTTTTGACAGCCATAGTGAACAGAATTAACAGATGACAGAGCTAAGGCAGAAATTACATGATACAGAAGAGAATTTGAAGCAAAACGAAATTCAAGAAATTAAAAATCTAAACACACTCAAAACATACTCAAAACCTTTTTACCAAGAGAGAAAAGTACCAAGAGAAACTAGACAGTGCTTCTTTTTTTGTAAGGCTGGACACCTCATAAAAGATTGCTTTTCCAAAAAGAAATATGAAATAAATAACAAGAACACACATGGAAAACATTACCAACAGAAAAGAGATAGGTGCTGCAAACATTATAGTTTAAAATCAACTCACAAAGCTTCAAATATTCAGGAAATGCATGCAGCTATTAATGCAGAGACTAACTCCAAATATTCAGAGGTTCTGAGAAGGGATTTATGAAGCTAAAAGTATAATTTATTTAGTTTTGTACATGGAGATAGACAGAGAGTATTCCATGAGGTGGAAAACAGTAAGAGACATACTGGTAGAAAACAAAAGCAAGGAGCAAAACAAGAGAAAGAATTGTGAACCTTAAAAATTTTCAGATCCTACTTCATAAGGTTGGATTGTAAACCTTAAAAAATTCCTAGACCCTACTTCATAAGGTTGGATTAAGACCATTCCCCATTGGGACCATTCTCCATTTGGGCAGTGAAGGTACTTGATCAGGAATGTGAGAACTCTACTTCACCATACTTAAGCATGCCTTAGGGGAAGATAAAGTTGTAAACTCTTTGCTGAACAATGAAAGTAGTTAAACCCATACTTATAGTAAGACAAAAAGTTCTTAAACTATGCCTATTTTAAGACTAATACAAAAGGGTGCTAAGTACCTATAAAGGTCAGGCAACTTGTGAACTTACAAGGAGCAAAGAGGTGAAAACTTACTCAGAGATTCTAGTCTACTCAGGTGTGAATTACTCAAAAGATTAATCTACTCAGGTGTGAACTAAGAATGGTCTGTCCTTTGAAAAATGTCTACTGTGATTGGTAGATGGGAGAACTTAGGGGAGGAGACATAGGAGAAAATTCCCTTTAAATAGGAGCTCAGATTCATTCAGAGATATTCAGATTCAGGATTGAGCTGGTGGAGGCAGCTGAGATGAAGCTGGCCTGGTGTCACTAGAATCCTTGCTTGGACAGATCTTGTGGTGAGTGATTAAGGACTGACTGATCTTTCTTTTAGGGCTTAGGCCTGGGTTGGCCAGGGCTGCCCTGGGCTGGCCTATCCTTTTCTCATTATTTCCCTTTTCTCTCTTTCTCTCCTTTTCTTTAATTCCACATTTGTATTATAAAACCCAGTTGACTTGGGTATATTCTAATAATTGGGAATTTTTTCCCTGGCGACCACCTTATATTTGATTTAAAACAATACACTGTCTTAAAAACATATTTTCTGTGGTCACAATTTCACAATTTACTCATCCACTCTTTTATCTACAACAATTTAAGTCTTCCACTATTTTAATCACTACAGTTTATGGCCTCAACTATTTTAATTATTACAGAACAGAATAGAGAAAATTCAAAGGTGATGCAGAAAACTAAATGTATTAAGTCTGTGAGTAATGATGAGGGCAAACCAAACAAAATATTAAGTGAAAAGCAGAGACAAGTACAGGAGTTAGATGAAGAGATTAAAAATATTATTGCTTAGATACAAACTGAAATAAGAGACACCAACAGAAGGAGCATAGTAACCATTCATGAAAAAAGCAGAAAATAAGTTAAAACATATTTAGAAAACGTTTTTCAGTGCAGATTGGGCACAGGGATTGAATTTTGTACAAATAAAAGTCATAAAAACTCACATAAACCTAACCAGGAACTATTGAAGAAGACAGTGAAACAAATTTCAATTCTCTGAAACAAAATGACTGAAGCAGATCAAAGTAAAAGGTTACTATTACAAATAATTTTACTGGAGCTATAAAAAACTTACAAAAACTCACAGACAAACAGAAAACCCCAGATGAACCAGTTAAAACTTCAAATATCTATATGGTACAGAGTTCCTTAGAGGAAACATCCAGCTTGAAGCCAGAAGCTGAAATTTTTCATCCTACAGTGAATAATTTAGATATTTCAAATATAAATGTAAATAGAACTGAAATTATATTTGAAAAAATCATATTCAATGTAATGGAAGTGAAATAGCAGTTAAATTTCAAAATATGATTAGAATGGAAGACTTAACAACTATTAGGACTGCCAAGGGTTCAAATGACATCAATAAAGTCAACATTCTAAATGGAGGGGGGAGGTCTGCCCAAGTAAAACTATATAAAATTACACATATCTTTGGTTTAAATTCATATTTCAATGAAGTAGAAAACATAATACAATCAAACTTAGATGAAGATCACATAGGAAATGATTTAAGCCAAGAAGATTTAAGTCATTCAACTATACAACTGGCAGAGAAGTGTAGAGTGAATCACTAACAATCGATTCAATATCTACACAAAAGCCAGAACCATATGTATGGATTAAAGTGGGAAAGAAAAAATACAAAGCTCTTGTGGATATTGGTGCTTCAAAATCAGGCCTAAAGACATGTCCAGGGGTTACTAACATAGGAGGTATGGTTTCTGTAGCTGGAGCTACGGGACAGATACAACAGGTCCCTGAGTGTTTAAATTGGGACCTCTCACCATTCATCATACATTCCTATTTATCCCTTTGTGTCCAGATAACCTTTTAGGATGAGATTTTTTGTGTAAGATCAGAGTAACTTTGCAATGTGAAAGATCTGGGAAAATGTACTTAAATTTGTCCAAACATTCACCAAAACACTACCCATTATTATATCTAGAGCAATTAGAAGAAGAACCTGAAACAATACAAATTTTTATCATCTATGTATGAAATACCTAAAGATATTCCATAAGGGGTGTTTGCTAAACATCAGAATGATGTAGGTAGGATAAAATCAGTTACTCCAGTGAAAACAGAAGTCAGGGAAGGAGTTCCTCCTAAGATACCTCAGTACAAATTAGGCAGAGAAGCAAAAGAAGTCATAACACTAATCATAAACAGCTTGTTGGAACAAGGCATTTAAAGACCTATAGTGTCTGAATTTAATAGTCCAATACTAGCTATTAAAAAGAACAAACTTAATGAAGGTGGAAAACAATCCTGGAGATTTGTAATGGATCTTAGGGCAGTGAACAATTTTATAAAAAAGACATACATGGTTACACATTCACCAAATGACATAATCACACAGATACCTTCAGAGGCCAGATGGTACACTGTATTGAACTTGAGCAATGCATATTTTACTATATCATTGCACCCTGACTCTCAAAATAATTTTGCTTTCCAATGGGGACAAACTCAACTCTGTTACACTAGATTAGTGCAAGTATGTTGTGAATCAGCTTCCATATTTTATCAAATTCTATAGAGAGATCTAGCTAACATAACTTTCAAACATAGCAAATTAGTTCATTATGTAGATGACTTGCTGCTAGCATCACCTGACCCAAAAACATGTTTTGAAGATTCAAAGAAATTATTAATAGGACATAAAGTTTCTAAAAAGAAGATACAGTGGGTTATCCCCAAAGTCGACTATCTTGGATTTGTCCTGGAGGGGGCACCAGGAAAATTTCTAATAAACGGATAGCAGACATACAGAAGCTAGGCATCCCTAGGGCCAAGAAAGAACTTAGAGCATTTCTAGGGGTTGCTGGTTTCTCAAGACAATACCTAGTAGGGTATCCTTTCCAAGTGTTTAACTGACTGGCAAAGAAAGAAGTTCAAGAACTTTTGCAATTAAAAAAGTATATTTGCACGCTTTGTCACAGTTGAAAGGAGCCATTTTATCAGCTTCAGATTTGGGAATACCAAAGTATAAGAAGGAATTCCACTTATATGTCCATGAAGCTAAGGGCATCACTTCTGCAATGTTAGCACAGTATTTTGGGCTGAATTTAAGGGCTATAGCATTTTCCAGTTCTGTTCTCAATTCTGTCACACAAGGAATGGTGCATTATCCAAGAAGCATTGTGGCTACTGCTCTCATGGTAAAGAAATCTTATGATAAAGTACTGGGATGCAAGTTGCATGAATATTTTGCACACCAAATAGAAAATCTAAGATCACAAATATGCATTCATTTACAGATGCAAGAATATCCCAGTATGGAATCATTTTGCTAGGCAATGACAACATCACTTTTCATAGATGTGCACCATTGAACCCAGCTACTTTGATTCCAGATTTTCCCTTGGGTGGTGAGTAACTGCATGATTGCAACCAAGTTGTGGAAATGATGCATAAAACTAACAAAGATGTAAAAGACATACCTCTTAGTCATCCCGATATGGAATTATACACAGATGGATCCTTGTACATGCACAGAGGATGTAGGGTCAAAGGAGCTGATGTAGTTGACAATGACAAAATGCTTTGGTATGCAACATTACCAAATCATGTTAGCATGCAGGGCACCAATTAAAGGCCCTGCTCGTGTCTCTGGAGTTATCACAAGGCAAAAGAGTGAATGTTTTCGTAGATTCAAATTATGCTTTCTCAACGTTACATTCTTCTTCAATAATTTGGAAAACCAGAGGGTACAAAACATCAGCTGGGAAACCAATTGCATATGGCAAATTTAATAGACTGTCTTATAAAAGCTGTAGAACTTCCAAAGGAGGTGGCCATAATCCAATGCTAGGCACATGCTCATGGAAAAGATAGAATATCCCTAGGGAATGACAGAGCAGATATAACCACAAACATGTGCGAGATTTGGACCCCACCATGTGCTGAATTTCTCTCTCCTTGATAAGCATAATCTCACCGAAGCTTACAATGTAGATGAAATACAGTCATGGAAGGATCAGCTAGGCACTAAATTTATCAAAGGGAACTAGATTGCTCAAGGGGGTAAACCAATACTCCCTAGAAAATTATATCAACATCTATGCACCATAATTCATGCAAAAGGACATTATGGGGTGCAGGGTATTCTGGATACAATACAGTGTTTTTAGATGGCACCTGGAATAACAAGTGCCATTAGAACTTGTCAGGCATGTGAAACATGCAGAAAATATAAACAAGGACATTTTAAAAACAGCATTGGGAGGCAGACCACTCAGCTACATGCCTTTCCTTTGTATTCAAATTTATTATATTAACACCATCCAACACTCTAGAAACATTCTTCTTTTCAAGATTTTGCAGTGACAGTTATCTAACCTCTCTGTATGTTTCTTATTCTATGTCAGGAACTCATTCCCACTCTGATCACATATGTTCTCACCAATCTTTCATGATATTTATTATGTGTAAATTATTATTGATTATATGGTGTTCCCAATTCAATAACTTACTTTGCAACCACAATGTTTCTTTTCATTGACTTTTGAATAAATTATAATTTAGGGTCTTGTGACAGTTTTAGAGGATTATTCATAGTAGACAGTATTTCTGAGAAAATGGTAGTGTAAAAAAGGTGGGCTATTTATTGGAAGCAGACAATTTAGGGCTACTTGAATTTCCAAAATATGATCCAAACTAATATTTCTCTCCTTTTCAATTTTGAGATCAGTTCACTGTCCCTATTCAGTTCCCCATATTATTGAGAGTGAAATAATACATTGGAATAACCATCCAACTTCATACTATAATTGGAGAAGTTATTCTCCAATTATTTAATAATTTTTAATAAATCATCATTTAATTAATTATTTAATAATTTTTTGAAAGCAGTATGGGTAATTAGTACTTTTGAATTACTATTGATCATGTTTCTCCAAAACTCAATGTGCATTAATACATTTTCTTACATGGAAATTAGGGAGTTCAGAAAACATTAAAATAAGAAAGGACCTTAAATAAAATTCAATATTCTTGTTTTATGCCTGGTTTATTGTCCACATTCAAAAGATTATAGAATTTAGAACCAGAAGTTAACAAATTCTTTATTTTATAAAAGGGGGAAACAAACTCAGGGAGCTGAAATCATTTGCCCATTGTTACACAAGTAATAAATAACAGGTATAAGATTTGAAACTGTGTACTCTGGCTCAAAATTCTGTTATATGTAATGGATTGTTGGATTTGTTGGATATAATTATCTCTGAGCTTGCTTTTGTCTTAGAATTCTGAATGATTTTTAAATAGATATAGAAGATACTTTTACTGATGGGAAACATGTTGTTTGACAAAGTAAAATTTTATTTTATTGAACTAGCCGTTTGTTTTGTTTGGCTTTAAAAATGCCCATTACCACCACTATTATTCAATATTATACTAAAAATGCTAACTAGAAATGAGAAAAGAAAAATAAATTGATGGATATAGAATAGGCAGCAAGGAGAAAAAACCTACTAATCTATGTAGAAGAATCCTAGAAAATCAACTAAAAATATTTGTAATAATTAACAACTTCAGCAAAGTTGTAAGATTTAAAATAAGCCTATATGAATCATCAATATTTCTGTATATTACAAACAAAGTCCAGCAGGAAGAGATGAAAAGAAAATTGCATTCATAATAACTGACTATAAAAAACATGGAAGTCTACCTGCCATGGCAAATTTAGGAATTATTCAAATACAATTACAAAACACTTACCCCACAAAGTCAGACCTAAATAATTTGAAAAAAAATATTAATACCTCATGGGTTATCCTGGTTTATATAAATAATATTATAATTCTATCTAAATTAATTTACTTATTTAGTATCATACTAATAACACTAGCAAAATATATTTTATAGTTAAAATAAATAATAACAAAATTTGCTTGAAGGAACAAAAGGTTAAGAATATCAATAGAATCAATAAAAAATATGAAGGAAGGTGGTCCAACCATATCAAATCTCCAACTGTATTGCAAAGTAATACTCATCAGAATAATACAAGTACTGGCTAAGAAATAAAATAATGAATCACTGAAATAGATTCCATACACAATACGAAGTAGTAAATGACCAAAGTAATCTGGTATTTGATTAATTGCAAAGATAAAAAAGTTAGGAGGCAAGAACACATTATTGTCATAAACTGCTGAGCAGACTGGAAATCAATTTAGCAGAAACTAGATACACAACAACATTTCAAACCCTATCCAAGAAAAATAGATCAAGATAGGAAAATGATTTGGGCATTAAGGATGAGACTCTAAGCAAATTAGGGGAGCATGGAATAGTTAACCTGTCAAAACTCAGGATAAGGGATGAATTTATGACCAAATAAGAGAAAAACTGCATTACTGAATGTAAAACCAATAATTTTGATGACATTAAATTAAAATACAAACAATATTAATGCAGTCAAGATTAGAAGGAAACTGGGGAGAAATAAAGTACATTTTTCTGATAAAAACATTAGTTCTCAAATATATAGAGAACTGAGTTAAATTTACAAGAAAACAAGTCACTCCCCAAATAATAGATGTTAAAGGGTATGAATAGGTTGTTTTCATAAGAAATCAAGCTACCTCTAGTCATATTTCAAAAAGTACTCTAAATCACTATTGATTTAAGGAATAACAAATTGAAACTCTGATGTACCACTTCATATTAATGCACTATTCATAGAGTTTTGAAGGAGGCCAATCATTTTGGAAATAATTTGGAAATATGCCCAAAAAGCTATAAAACTTTGAATATTCTTTGATCCAGAAATCTCACTAAAAGATCTATATTCCAAGATCAAAGATAAGGAAAAAAGATCTTGTACTTGTACAAAATTTTTATAGCAGTTCTTTTCATGGTGTCAAAGAATTAGAAATTGAGGGAATGTCCATTGTTAGGTACGGCTGAACAAGTTGTGGTAAATGATTGAGATGGAATATTATTGTGTAATAAGAAATGATGAGCAGGATGGTTTCAGAAAAAAACCTGGAAAGATCTGCATGAACTGATGCAAAATGTAGTGAACAGAGCCATGAGAACTTTCTACATAGTAACATCAAGGTTTTATGATGATCATGAGAGCTATTTTCAGCAGTACAATGATTTAAGACAATTCTAAAGGGCTTATGAGGAAAAATGCTATTCACCTCCAGAGAAATAACTGATGGAGTTTGAATGCAGGTTGATGTGTACTTTTTTTTTTGCTTCATTGTGTTTGTGTGTGTGTGTGTGTGTGTGTGTGTGTGTGTGTGTGTGTGTGTGCATGTATGTTTGGTCTGCACTTTCTTTCACACCATGACTAAAAGAAATATGTTTTACATGACAACATATGTATAATCTCTGTAACCTATATTGAGGAGTTGGGAAGTATAGGGTGTGAGGGAGATAATTCAAAACTAAATATTTTAAAAATCAAATCTTAAACATCATTTTTCCATGTAATTGGAAAAAATAAAATATTTTAAAATGCTTTGCTTTGATTTGGGGGTCAATAACAATGGATACACCGTGATCTTATATTCTCTACCCTTCAATCAACTATGTGATTATGTAGCTGTGGTCAACACACAAAACATTCTGAGGAACCTTTAAGCTTTCTTCTCATGTTTCATCAAGAAAGGATGTCTTCGGTGTATGCAATAATCATTCTTATTTAGGTTTTATAGTTAGTTAAAAGTTATATATATATATATACATATATATAAAAAGTTATATATATATATATACATATATATATAGTTAAAAGAAGGGTGGCATCTCGGGCAATAATTTTTGTTGCCTTCATCTTCTTTTTTTAAATTTTCATACAATATTATGTTTACTTTTCCATTCCTTGTATTATCCTCCTCTCTGAGATATTTTTAAAGATACATTCTTGAGTGCTTCTAAAATTGTAGCATCTCTAAATATGTGATAATATATTGATTTAGTGGGATATTATGGTTCTATAAAAATGATAAGTATGAAAAATATAAGGGAAAGTGGAAAGGCCTAACTGAAGTGATGCAAAATAAAATGAAAATAGAACTTTATGTTAGCACATTGGCTAGCAGGAAAAAAGGAGGAAGAGGGAGAGAGGGATTGGAGAAGGAGGGGAGAGTGAATGTGTGTATGAGAGAGAGAGTGATAGAGCAGAGAAAATGAAACTAAACAGGATGAGATTAGAGGAAGCAAGAAGAGAGAGAAAGAAAAAAAGAAGAGAGGAAGAGAAAGGGGAAAAGGTGGAAAGGGAGAAAGGAGAAAGGGAGAAGATAGAGCTTGAGATAATCATGAAATGGGACAAAAAATAAACTTTATTGTTGTTTGATTTGTTCCTACCTGTTTAATTCTAAGGATTTATGTAATGTTTATTTCCCTATTGCATATATATATATATATATATATATATATATATATATATATATATATACTTTTTGGATGGCATTTGTTATGTTCATTATAAAGTATATAAATGTGCAATATCTGGAATTGATATTTTCCTGTATGCATTTGATCACGTCTATCTGTCCTTTCCTATGTCATATTACATAGTATGCTGAGTACTAAAGTGGAAGCATCCAAATGTGGTACTTCTGTTACTATCACTGATGAAAATAGATCACTCTAGAACTTGTGACAGAGTGGTTCCATTTCACATCTATATATATTTTCCTTGACATTTCATTTATATATAGGTTGTCCTCATAACAATCTGGCTGAACTGGATCTCATGCTGCATTTTTTCACTTCAACTGCTTTTTGATGTTTCTGAGGCAGTAGTGTTTTAGTCATTCTCCAGTCCCTCCCCCACCCCCAGCCCCAGGACAAAGGAGCTGATATTCTATCCTAGTAGTTTTGAATGCTAGATCTCTCAGCTTGACAAGATCAAGATCCTTCTTCTCAGGAAGTTTCTTTTATCTTTTGTCCTCTTTATTGTTAACTCTTTCATATCTGTGCAATGTTTCTAAAAGCAAATGTTATTAATTTAAAATGGTCAAAGAACAGGAGGGGGCAATTTTTGGAAGGAAAAACATTGTCAAAACCTAGATGAAGAAGTCCTCCAAAAAATGATTGCAGTTCCCACAAATACAGTTCTCCAATGAGAGCATATTTCATGGTGGTAAACACAGTAAAATATAAAATTGAAAGCTGTTTAGGCAGGGGGGAAATGGTTGTAAATACAATGTTGATATCTGCCAAATGATTCAATCACTTTGGAAAAAACAGGAAATTATGCAATAAAATTTATTAAAATGGTCATACTCTTTGATCTCACAATATCACTATTAGATTTATTCCTGAAGGATAGTATTGACAGGAAAATTACCTGTGCAAAAATATTCCTAGAACTTCTATTCATAACAGTTTAAAAAGAAAGATAAGACGCTATTTAGTTATTGATGAACAGCACATTTAAATGTTAGTCTATTAATCATTTTTTAACTTTAATAAATAATTAAATTCAAGAATCAAAATAAATATAGGAAGACATATAAAATGATAGAGAATTAAAAAAGAACCAAATGCAAAACATGTATAAACAACCACTACATACATAATTAAATGATCACATTCATAGTCAAAGAAACATTAAATTATGTCAAAACTTCATATTAAATACTTATGGCAACTTTGTTAATATCTTCCTCTAGGGTATATATTACAATTTTTTTCTTTTAATTTTCCTCTTCCATAGTCAAATGTAAGTTTCTTGAGAGCTATAATTGTTTCATTTTTGTCTTTGTATCCCTATGGCATGGTGTCTTGTTCATGAGTATGTAATATATTGGCTGAATTTAATTCAATGAATATACAGATGAATATACTGACATTTCAATTACCCTCATGTTTTTGTTTTACTAATTTGTTCTGTTTTTATTAAATTTGTGTTTATCACATATTTGAATACCTTTACTTATCGATGAAAGTTAAAGTATTATTTACTGAGATATGGTAAGAGTAAAAATCCACTTTTTATTTCTCATTTTTCTAAGCTGATTGTTTAATCAGATCTGGTTGCAATTGCTGTAATCAAACAGATCTCATCTTCTTTTCTTCTAGTTTGCTATTATTTTTGACCCACTCATTATTTAGCTATATGCTAGATATATATCTAGGTATAGGAGTAATTCATTCTGAAATGGCTTTTCATTGGTCATAAATCATTTGTTATCTATTTGGAGATAGTCAATTTATCTTTTGTAACTTTTGGTGCTTTATACGTGCAGTATCTTCTAACTTTTCTTGAAAAAAATTAATAATTCAGAGACACAAAGCTTCCAATGTAGTCTACTTCAAGTATAGGTTCTTTTTGACCTCATTTCTTTAATAGCCTTGTTTGCAACTGTCCTTTCAATGCTTCTAGTCTCATGGTAATCACTAAATATCAGATAATATATTGACATTATTTGGAAGATCTCACATTCTTCATACAATGTCTTTACCTCTTCATCCCCTTTAATAGACATTGGTACCTCAGTTATAATTTTCCTTTTGTAGGACAGTTTGTTTTTATTTGTCAAGGGTAGTAGAGCAATGGGAGAAGACAAAATGACTCATGAAATAATATACTTTACTTCATTTTACTTTGGGCACATGATTAATTTAACTAATACTACTTTTGACACCAATCATTATCCAATAACCAACAAATTATTATCATTAGTAGAGAAATTGATTCCCATTCATAATGATATTCTTGCAACAAATGAAACCAGAAAATGTAAAGTTACAGATAGATGGAATAACTTCTTATAGAGTCTTTTTAGAGAGACAAATTTTAAAAAAGTTGATTTCAGGTAAGAATGTGACTGAATTACTATTGACCTATCTTCCAACTCAAAATTTCAATGATTTTCCTTTTTGGTTTGTTTTTTATTAAACCAGTGTCATATTCTGCTGCATTTTAAAAAAGTATTTAAGATGTTCATCTAACTCTGAAAAGGTAGCAAGAAATAATATCAGTTGGTCAGAGTCCATTATAATTATAGTCAGAAGATAAGATCAAATTATATTGGGATTTATTCTACTAATAATACCTATATCAGAGAGTAATCTTTTAATTTTATTTTATTTGTTACATTTTGCTCTAATTGTCATTAAAGATGGAATTTTTATAAACTTTCCCATAAAACTATAATAAATGTATGCATGTGTTAAATAATGATGGGCAGTTTTTTCAATTGATATTATTTATTTCCTGTGTTTCTACAAATACCTCACTTTTCTTTGACCTTTGCAGAGACCCCTGATGTTCATCTGATGAAACTGAACTTTATTAATTTTATTACTTTAAAAAAATTACCCAGTTCACTTTAAGGTATATAATTAATCATTGTGGCTGAATGTAGATGTTTTTGAGTTGTCTTTTATTATATATTTATTAGTATAGTTAAGTAAATAATAAGTTTGGGATGCTAGTCTTATGTCTGGTTACAAAATTACAATCAGAAATTCCTTAAGAATGGATACTTAGTACAGTGTACATTTATTAACCTTAAAAACTGGCACAATGCATGTTGCTTCAAGAAGCAATCAATAAACATTTGTTAAGATTCTTAAGAACCATTTCAGGCAATGAAAATATAAAGACAAAAATGAAATAGTCTCTGTTCTCAAGTTAGAGGAACTGCATTGGAATTCCACTGTGATACTTAATTTCCTATGTGACTTTGGCCAAGTTATATGATCTCTTTGGGTGCTGGTTGCCTCACTTTTTAAATGAGGGATTGGTCTAAATATTCTCTAAGGTTCCTTTCCTGAAGTCTATGAACCATTTCTTATGTTATCGGTTACTTAGATGAATTGATTGGAGAGTTGGTGGTTTCTCACCTTTGGCATGTTTCAAAATGACCTGTATTATACCCAGATGACCCACTTAACAACTCTGTTAAGGAGAAGATATGCATTTCGATGGTGCAATAAATACCTGTAATTTGAAGAAGTATTAAGGTCTTTAATCTGAATCATATGGTCAGATATTGGTTCCTGAAGGAAAGATCTCTAAATCCCTTCCTCGTACCAAATATATTGAAGAGCAGACCCATTACTACAATGCTGCAGTCATTCCCCAGGCTCATTTCCTGCATGTCCACTATATACACCTGCCAAAAAGTGTCATCCAGCATCCAAAGAGAGTGCTACCTGTCTCTCTTTTCATGACTCAGAAACATGCAAATTGGGGAAGTAAGCCAGTATGACTTCATTAAAAGAAAAATCAGATTTGACAAGTGTTCTTTGGAAATACTGTACCTCAAAATGGAGATACAGATAGAATGCTGTGTGCATAATTACAGTTCCAAGGAAGTCTCTTTCATAATTATAAACCATGCAAGATTTTCATATTCAGATTGAAGAAAATTGGAAGTCTGAAGCCATATGGGAGATTCCATTAATTATATTTTAAGACTACTTTCAGAACAAATTTAGATGCTCTTCTGTTCATCTTTCATAGTGGGATAGAGCTTGCTTGACAGAGGGTTAGGGAATGACAAATAGTATCAGAACCTTATTTTCCTTCCCCACTCTTCTATATCTTTCTTATTTTTCCTCACTTCACATCTCTTTCCATTCTGGGACTTGAATTCTTTCAAAACTTCAGTTATTTACTTAGTAATCATTCATAAAATTCTTGTTATGTGCAATATGCTTTGAAGTTCTTTAAATGTAAAAGGGGTAGGGTTTAAATTAGATATCCTAGGAGTCCTCTTCCTAGTCTAAATATATAATTCTATTGTCTAAGTTCTCCGGGAATAAGTTCTATTAAATCAGGAGGGATCTCATGTCTAAAAATGAAAATCATGTTGTATTTTGTTATTCTCACCAGAAAAACCTTTCCACCACCTAATATGTGAGGAAATGATATTTGATCTATTTTCCATTGAGGAAATGAGTAGCAAGATATGATTCCTTCATTTCTAAGCATTAGCACTCTCTACTGAGGATTCATCCAGTCACTGCTAACTAGAAGGATTGTCATTCCAGCAGGAGCAAAAACTCTCCTTCTTTAATTCAGTTACTCAGGGCACAAACCGAGAAAGCAGCAGGAATTGCATTAGCCTCACTAAATAAGAACTGTTCTTTAAAAACATCATTAGAAATCCATTTCCCCCGAACTATCAAAGCTGCATGAATTAGAAGAAATCAGCACATTTTCTACAATCTTTCCCTTGTTTCATTTGTTCTATCCTTTCATTTCATTTTTCCCAAATGTTGTGCTGATTCTTCTCATTTCAAGAAAATTATTTCCATGTCTCTTTCCAGCCAAGTCCCCAAACAATTCAATACACATATCTGCGAGTCCCTGCTGGCTAAATTAATTCTTCCACTTTTGTAAAAACCTTTTGCCATTTGCAGAATTATGTACTACAAAATCTCATGTTCCTGGAGCCTGACCTTGCTCAGGTATCAACATGGCTTTTATAGGGGTTTTCTGTGCATAGAATATATTTATGTGTTAAAAAGAAAATTTGAACAATTGGAGTGTTGCATAGTTCTACATGTTTTTCATATCTGTTTACTTATTAATTGAAGTGATGAATTAGAAGTTATAAATCAACTGCTAGAAATTTTTATTTTAAAACCTATATATTTTTTTCTAAGCCTAATTAGCAACTGCCCACTGGGCTACTGTTCCAACTCAGGGTAATCTTTCTTTTTTATAATGCTCATGATTTCTTTCTATAATTATACATACATGTGCAATATACATATGCTTATATTAAAAAATAATACAGAGTGGTTTGCATGTTATCTCCCCTCATTAGATTGTGGATTATCTTTTTTGCCTTTCTTTGCATCCACTATGCTTAGAACATTGGCATATATATATATATATATATATATATATATATTAGATGTCTAATAAATGTGTGTTGATTTAACTTGAGGGAAAAAGAAGGGCAATAATACACAGCTTTTGGAAAAACCATAAAGCAAGATATTCAGTTTAATTAATTCAATACTTATGAAATAGAAATTTTGTTCTAATTGTTCTGGGATCTGAAGATGAAAAATAATATGATACTTGCCCGATCATGAGTTGGGAAAGGGAATTTCAGGAAAAGGATGAGAAATATACAGAAATAAACATACAAGGTGGAATTTAATAAAGACAAAGAAAGACCTAGATGAAATTCTCTAAAAATATGAGAAGGAAGAAGTCTTTTTCACTTAGATGAACCTGTAAAAGAGTTTATAGGTCAGTTTATACTGTCTTCTAAAAAATAATTAATTTATTTAGAATATTTTGCCATGGCTACATGATTCATGATATTTCCCATCCCTCTTCTCTCCCCTCTCCCAGAGCTGACAAGCAATTCTACTGGCTTATATATGTATCATTGTTCAAAACCTATTTACATATTATTCATATTTGCAATAGAGTTTTGATATGTTGTTGTTTCATTATCATTTTCTTTAATGAAGTCCATAATTGTTTCTGTGATTTCTGTTTTAACCCACCAGTGTTGAAGAATTAGATTATTTAGTTTCAAATTAATTTGCTTTTCCATGGAACCTTATTAATTATAATTTTAATTGCATTATGATCTGAAAAAGTTGCATTTATTATTTCTGCTTTTCTGCATTTGTTTGCAATTTTTCTCTGCCCTAGTATATGACTGATCTTTGTATATGTCCCATGTGCTGCTGAGAAGAAGGTATACCCCTTTTTTCCCTGTTCAATTTTCTCCAGATATCTATTAACTAATTTTCCTAACATTCCATTCACTTCCCTTACTTCTTTCTTAGTTATTTTTTGGTTTTAATTTGTCTAGTCCTGAGAGTGGAAGGTTAAGATCCCTCACTAGAATGGTCTTATTATTTATTTCTTCCTTAAGTTCTTTTAATTTCTCCTTTAGAAATCTAGATGCTATACCATTTAGTGCATAAATGTTTAGTAATGATATTATTTCATTGTTTATAGTACCTTTTAACAAAATGTAATTTCCTTCCTTAACTCTTTTAATCAGATCAGTTTCTACTTTGGCTTTGTCTGGTATCATGATTGCTATTCCTGCTTTTTTACTTTAGATGATGCAGAATATAGTCTGCTCCAGCCTTTTACCTTGAATCTGTGTGTCAACCTAATTCCAATGTGTTTTTTGTACACAACATATGGCAGGATTCTGTTTTTTAATCCATTCTACTGTCCACTTTCATTTAATGGGTGAGTTCATCCCATTCACATTCAGTTACTACCTATGTATTGCCCTTCATCCTATTATCCCTTTTAGATCCTGCTCTTTTCTCTTTCTCTCTGTTCCTCCTCATCAGTATTTTGCTTTTTGTCACCACCCCCAACTTTCCTGTTCCTCCAAATACCACCCTCTTCCCTTGTCATATTCCCCTTCTACTTCTCTTTAGGGTAAGATAAAATTCTTTGTCCCACTGAGAATACTTGCTTTTCCCTCTCTGAGCCAGTTAAGATGAAAGTAAAGTTTAAGCATTTCTTGTCACCACCCTTGTCCTCACCTCTCTATAATCTTTGACAGGGAGAATTTCTGAGGTGACACAAATATGCTGTAGTTTACTCCTTCATTTTATATATTGTCTTATAAAGGGGAAAGGTCATATGAAGAGTAAGGGCTGTTCATGAGATTCCAGTTGCTTCTGAATCTATTCATGAAAAGCGGTTTCACTTTGGTCAGTTTCGCCTTCAATTGCCAAGTTACTTTTGGGAGATTAGACTACTAGCCCAGGAATTAGTTCTGGTTATAGGGTAAACAGAATTCAGATTTCTAGGGTAGAGACCAGCCCAAACTGACTAAGAACAAAGGTAGCTTAAAAGCAAAATTGTAATGACATTTCTTGGACTGAGGAAAAGGCTTCTCTTTAAGCTACTATAAAGAATGTCCTTTGGACAGAAGAGGAAATATTACAAAATAACATTAATATAATATTAAAATTAATTCTTCTTAGAGGTTATCAAGCAAGATCCATCCCAGTAGGAGGGAAGTGCTCCAGGAGCTCCATGTAGGCTGGTTCTTGATGGGGCATCTGCATCAGCTGGCTAAAGGATATGTTAGAAAAGGGAGAGACTAAATACGATGAAAATATTTAGGGATCTATTCAAATATTCTGGTTGGGGGGTAATGAGGGACAAAATTATGTTGCTACCCATGAAAATGAAAAAGAGAGCACAGGTGTGTAACATAGTAAAAATAGAATTGATAGGATTTAGCAAATGATTGAATGTTTGGAGTGAGGGAAAGAGAAGAGTTGAAAATGAATCCAAGAATTCAGATAGTTTGATCCAACAGAAAAATAGGTTCTCTTTGGCTGTAGAGGAAGGTCCTGTGTAATGTTTCTACTTCTAATTCTAAGGAGCAGAATCTATTATTCCAGGTAAATTCAAAAAAGTGAACAAGCTTTCAGAAATAACCACATATATAATAATAATAACAAGATTTCAGACAAAATAGGTACAATTAAGAATATAGAAATTACATTATGTTAAAGATATGAACAACAAAATAATATCAATATTCAGTGTTTTTTACATGAAACAACATAGCGCTTAAATACTTAAATGAAAGTTTAATAGAATTTCAGGGGAAAATGGTAAAATAATAATAGTGAAGGACCTTAATGTAATGTTATCAGACAGACAAATTAAACAAAAATATAAATAAGAAAAAAGTTAAGAACATTTTGAAATTTGGAAAAATTATATGTTAGGTCTCTTGTAATTTCTGAATCAAGGTGGAAAAAAGTTTACACATTTCTTAGTCATACATAGCACCAGTAAATTGATCATATATCAGGACATCAACTACTGACAAACAAATTCAGAAATATTAAACTTATCCTTTACTGACCACAATGCAATAAAAACTTATATTAAACAGTCTTTTGAGAATTAAAAATTAACTAGAGACCAACTCAATACGAAAGAGCTATTAGATTAAAGAACAAATCATAGAAAAACAGACAATTTAATTAAAGAAAATAATAATGAAAATATGCTAGAACATATATATTATTAAATCAGTTTTTAAGGGGAAATGTTTATCTTTAAATGCTTTCATCTGAGAGAGAGAGAGAGAGAGAGAGAGAGAGAGAGAGAGACAGAGAGGGACTCATATAAGCCTCCTATACATAAGTGAGCTGTGAAGTTTCATGTACACCTCTTTTTTTTTCTGTTTTCAATATTTGGAAAGGATAGTTTTATTTAGTATTTGTTTACTTCAGAACAAAACAAAATTAAACCCTACTTCTGAAACTTACTACTACATGATCTTGGGTAAATCATTTAACCTCCCTCAGTCTCCCATTTCTCAGTTATAAAATGAGATCAAACTAGTCACTGAAGTACTTTCCAACTCTAGTTCTATGATGCTCAGCCTAGGTGTCTGAAAAGAAGTACATTAAGTTGAGAAAAGGGTAGATTTGGAATGATGATATTAAGTTCAATTTTGGACATGTTGATTTTGAAGTACAGGTAGGATATGCAAGTGTAGCTGTACAGCATGCAGTTAGAAATAGGAAATTGGAACTTGGGGAGAGACTGGAATTGGATAGATATTTGAAAGTTTTTGACAAATGTTGTCTTTACTATCCTACCTCCCTTTTCACATATCTCTAATATATTTAGTTTTTTTCATAGTTTGTTCCCTATTAGGATGCTGTGCTATCATCTGACAGCTAGGAAGTACAATGGATGGAGTGCTAAACCTGGAATAAGGCAGGTCTGAATTAAAATCTAAACTCAAGCATTTACTAGTTGTATGATGCTTGGAGAGTCTGTTAACCTCTGTTTGCCCTAGTTTCCTCAACTATAAAATGGTTAAAAAAGTGCCTTTGCTGGGTTATTTTGAGAATCAAATGGAACATATTAAGTTTTATATAAATGTTATTTATCATTATTATTATTATTATTACTTTTTATTATTCAATCCTTAAACCTTTCCCCTTATAAAATCTCTTTCAAGTCTGCAGGTTTTGTTAACCTTACCAGCACAATCTAATATGAAAGCAGAGACTGGAAGAGTTGTAAGCTCCTGATATATTATGTCTTCTTATCACACTTATTTAGCCTTACCACAGATCAAATCATGTTCCCCAGAACAAAACAAGTGTACATGATTAAAGTTTCAAAGAAGCTGTAGTCTAGCACTCCAAATGGAGCATTTTAAAAGGTTTTCTTGCCTTCAAGGATTACAGATCCAGAGCTATAGGGGTTCTTGGAAACCATCTACTTTAACCCACTTGTTATACAGATGAGAGAACTTTAGTATTTTTCAGATGCTTAAACTCTTTTATAATTGATTAGTAATGATTGGTCATGAAAAAAAAATCAATCTAATTAATTAATTAAATTAGTTAAATTTAATAGACTATATACTAGCAAATATATTACTCATGTTAGGAAACCAAGTACTATAAACTGAATATATGCTTACTTATTAAGCTATTATTAATTAAATTGTTATTATTAAATTATTGCCCTCATGGTAGAATTTTAGGTATAGTGGCAAATTAGGATAGAAAAAAGTGAGGAAGGCAAGTTAGGTGTAACTTTCTATGTCTCACAGGTCAGTCCATGCAGAACATAAACTTCTTGAGGACAAGAATTTGGTTGTTCTTTTGCTTTTTTTTTTTTAATCTCTGTATCCTAATAATCTGACATAATTGATTTTCCCTTAGTAGATACTAAAATATAGTTGAACTGAATAGGACTGCAGACAGTTTAATAGTAAAGTACAGCTCTAGGCTCATAATCTAAAGCCCTGATTTCAAATACTATCTCAGAAACTTATTAGTTACATGATTCTGAGCAAACCCCTTAATGATTCTTTATCTCAGTTTTCTTAGCTGTAAAATGAGATGGTTAGACTAGATTGTGTCCACCATCCCTTCTAGCTTTTTTCAGGTTCTCAGGTTTTGTTAGGCTTTAAAAAAAGAAGTTGAAACTTCAGCTTCACATTAGAAAATTGGTCAATAGCAGATCTACTGGTCCCTGGTAGAGAACAATAAAGAAATTGTAATAAGGAAGAAATTGTAATAAAATAACCAGAGTACCTAGAAAATGAGGTCTCAACTAGACTAAAATTGTTCTTCAAGTGATTTGGCTAGCATCCAAATAAATCTGGACTATTGACAGAGATGATACAGCATATTTAACAAAATAAAGTTTGTGTCAAGATGATGGTAACCAAAATGATCTAAGGAAGCTATTTCCAAGTCTAGTAATACCAATTGTTTGAAAAGCTGAAAGATTTTACAGCTTTAAAGCACCTTTATGAAAAATGGGTCTTTTAGATGGAAACAGAGCTAGTTATTACAGTAACGAGGGCCCAAGGAGATTTTAGTACAAAATAAAAAACCTGAGCTAAAAATAGGCTAAGGAAACCGGAAACTCCTGGGGATAACTCCAATTCAGCAGAGCTGACTTTTACAGGAGGCTGTGAAATTGCGTTGATCTGCCCAATAGTCTTCAGTTGCTTGGAAATGATCAAAACTAATTCAGAGTATCTCTTGGGGTGTGAAAAGATGATCTCTCAGAGGAGTTTCCTGATAAGTTTAAGCTCTAAAGGCAGAGAATGTTTTTCTGCCCAAAATAACAGTTCTATTTCTACCCTAAATACAGTTATTTAATTGATGAGTACCCAGAATGTAAACCCTGCAAGTAGAATCCAACATGCAAGGAGAGAGAGTAGAAGAATGTAGGTCCATGACATACCATGGCTTCTTATACTCATTTAGCTATGCCACAGGTCAAATTGCATTTCCCTGAATGTAATAAATACACATGGTTAAAACTTAATGGAAGTCCAGAAATTAAGCTGTAGCATGTCAGAGGCTTTTATGGCATTTAACTCAAGGAATAAATATCTAGTAGGATTCTAGAGTCAGTGCTCTTATCTCTGTAACTATACATTTTCTGAATCAAGAATACAGGTAGAGAAACAGACTTGGAGTAAGTTCAAATTCTACCTCAGCATTAACTGGCTTAAACTCTCTCACCTTCAGTTATAATAGTAGTATCTACCTCATAGGGTTGTCATGAGGATCCATTGAGACAATATATGTAAAATCCTTTACAAACATCAAAGCTCTGCATAAATATTAGTTGTTATTCATATCTCCTGTGACAAAAAGGAAAAGAAACCATCTTTATCCTCAAAGTGCTTATATTTTACTATATTTTGTCAGTCAATTAATAAACATTTATTAAATGTCTACTAGGTGCCATGGCATTGTAAATACAAAATAATAAAAGAAAAATAGTCTCAATCCACAAGAAGCTTACAATCTAATAGGGAAGGACATAACACAAAGGGAAGGTGAGAAGCTGGAAAAAGAAGGAAGAAATGGGAAGGAATGATGGAGAAATTCAGAAAAATGAAGCCAAGTAGGAAGTGAAATGATGGCTTAAATTCTCCTGAAATGAGCATGCTAGGAGTCAATCTCTATCCTCTACATTCAGAGGTTAGGGGTCCCAGGGGCAAAGAGTCTTGATGAAGCCTGAGTTCCAGGGTTGAAGTGATCTTAAGATGACAAGGATACTAGGGCATGAAAATGCTTCCAGGTGGGAAGTGATGAGATGGTAGAACCTTCACT
Source organism: Monodelphis domestica (assembly GCF_027887165.1). Classification (NCBI taxonomy): domain Eukaryota; kingdom Metazoa; phylum Chordata; class Mammalia; order Didelphimorphia; family Didelphidae; genus Monodelphis; species Monodelphis domestica. The sequence goes on along the minus strand of NC_077233.1, from coordinate 181,557,710 downwards.
AATTAGTATATACAATGTATGCAACATACAAAATAAGTAAAAATAACTATATGAATGGAAGGATGCTATTGGAGGAGTCAGAAAAAGCTTTTGGTAGGAGAGAGAGCACTTAAAATTAGTCTAAAGGAAACAAGGAAGGTGAAGGTGAAGATGAAGAGGGGAAGCTTTACTGGTATGGGAGAGTCTTTGTCAAACCATTTCAGATACATTTGGTATATTTGTCATTTTTTGGATTCTCCAGACTAATGATCTTATTTTGCAAGTAGAGGGCAAACCAGTAGAGGAATATATTGCCCCAGAAAGCAATAAGCAGAAAGAGCTTTTGAATAACAATGCTACCCTTCTCTCACAAGCTTAAAGGGTCCTTACTTCTTCCCTCCCACAGGGAAAGAACAATTAGGAAGTTTCCAATGACTTCTTTGAACAAAACTCACCCAGAAACAGCTAACAGAGGGACAGAGAATCTCAAATTGTGCAAAAATCCCACACTGTTTAGAGCTAAGTAGAAAAAAACAAAGTTAAATTTCTGTTGACTTCTGATTTTATAGGTAGCAGTGGGGAATATAGTTACACAATATCTACATTATTGAATTTTTCTTCCTATGTCAAATCAACATGATCAGCAGAAAAGGAAGGGAAAAAAGGAGAATTTTCTCATGAAATGCTTAAGGCAAAATATCAGGAAATATTTTTTATGGAAACACATTTCTCCAAAGTGAAAGCTTTCCAAGAGAGCCATGTTATCTTGGCTGCTGGAGGAATGCCAGACTACAAAGCAGTGTTTAACTGCTTTTCTTTTGTTCTTAAGAGCAGCACTATAAATGTACATACCTCATTTGAGGAATAAGCAATCTAATCGGAAATTTTATTTCAGTAAAAATAAAAATAGGCGCAGTTGGAAGAAAGAGGCACATTGCATCGTCTTTTTTTCTCCCCTCTTTTATTTGGGAAGCAATGTATTGATGCTTTACCAGCTGTGATAACTCTTTCATAATAATAGCCTTCATCTGTCTTAAACATTCCACTTAAACATTCCAACAAAGGGACTTATTTCTTCCGCTTTGTACTTTCCTAGTATAATGTGCAGAATCAGGCAGCCCAATATAATGGAAAGATGGCCAGCTTGGGAATTGAGACTTTGAATCTGTGTCTGATTTTCTTTCCAATTTCATGACCTTGGACAAGGCACTTAACCTCTATCTCTCTGGACCTTAGTGTTCTTCTCTACAAGATGAGGGGTTCAATTAGATGACCTTTAAAGTCCATTCTATCTCTTTGATTCTATGACAAGGTAAGAACCTTTTGTTAAGAGAGATGGTCTGTCTCTGATTATATTTAAGAACATGATTTGACCTCCATGTATCTTTTGAATCTCTAGAATTAACAAGACCCCATAGAACATGCAAAGTCTCTAGCAAAAATCCAGTTCTAATTGAAACTAATTGAAATGGTGTCCCTCTATTATGCCTAAGTCTTTCATTTGAATTAAAAAAAAAATCTACCTTCACAAATTTAATAAGCAGAGGCATAGCTAAACAGCAGATTGTCTTTAAAAGATCTGGGGGGGGGGAAGATAATGGAATTCAAGCTTAATATGAGTCAAGGGTGATATGACAGTGAAATCTTGTGCTATGTTGAAAGGCATAGCTTCCAGAAACAAGGAAGCAATGGTTCCACTGGACTCTAACCTGATCAAACAACAACTATGCTATTTTTTTGGTTCTGGGTGCCATATTTTAGGAAGGACATTGATGGGATGGAAAGAGTCTAGAGGAGGACAAACAAGATGGCAAAAGTCTTTAAGACTATGTCTTAGGAGCATCAGTTATCAGAACTGGGGATGTTTATCCTATAAGATGGAGTCTTAAGTATGACATGGTAATTATCTTCAAATACTTGCAAGTCTATTATGTGGAAGATGGATTAAGCTAATTCTTTTTGGCCTCAGAATGAAGAAACAAGAACAATAGACTTAAGATTCAAAGGAACACATTTAGACTTAATGCCATGAAAAACTTTCTAATAATTAATCAAAATCAGAATAGACTACACTAGGAGTACACTTTGGAAAGGAGGTCTTCAAGCAAGATTGATGACTATAGGCCATGTACATTTTAATGGGGACTCTTTGAGGTATAGATTAGATTAGTTGGCAGGTGATATCCCTTTCAATGAATGAATTGATTAAGTACCTATGACATTCTAACACTGCTAACTTCTGGGGAGACAAAAAGAATCAAAATACACAGTCCTTTCCCCCAAGAAGCTTACAATCTAAAGGGGAAGATAATGTGTAAATAAATATAAATAAATCAAACTAGATACAGAAAAAATAGGAAATAACAGTGAGAAGTCACTAGACTAAAGAAGGAGTGGGGAAGGCTTCCTCTAGAAAGTTGGATTTAGTTGGAACTTTCAGCTGTGGAATTTTATGTTCCTCCTGTGCTTTTCAAATTTTTTCTACTCCCATCTGTCACAGGATAGAGACATTGTAAAGTCAGGAATTATAGAAATGAGAGAATCTAAGTATTTTAGAGCTGGTAGGGAATTTCAGCTCTGGAGAAGCTCTGGGTTTGAAGATGGAGACCATCTCTGGCTTTGACTTACTTCATAATCTTAAATAAGTTGCTTCCCTTTCTTTGTCAGAGTGTCTCTATTCTAACCCATCTTCCACATGATAGACTTGTAAGCATTTTAGATAATTATTCTACTCCAAAGAAATAATATTTTATTGTCTTGAGCATTTTGTTTCCTAATCAAAGGTCAGTTTTTCATACATTATCCACATTCCTTCTTCAAAACAGAACCCAAAATTGGTTGTTAGTTGAGCAAACTATTTAGCTGTACCACTAAAAGTTTGACTTAAAAAGAATTATGGCCTTCTTGGGGAGGATTGGAATAGGAGGGATAGGTAAAAAAAGAATGAAACAGATATTTTTGGACATAATTAATGTGAGAATTTGTTTCTCTTGGAGAAGCATGTTTCTTATAATTTATTACACATTAATAAATAATTTGTATTATATTTAGGTAACATATTATGCTATATATTTAAAAATATAAATATAAATGGTAACTCAAAAAACAAATAACTGACACCCAGAAGCCACTGAACTTCCTCTGATTATTCATTATTCATGTAATCAAATGCAATAGCCATCAACTCTAATTTTTCTTGCTTTCCCCCACCCCAGGGCCGAGGAGGCTACTTTTCCCAGTGTCAACAAGAGTGACAAACATTCAAATGGAAGAGACTGAATTGGTGTTTAGTTCCAGGAAAGAAGGGAGGCAACAACGCCAAATCAAAATTCATATAACATCATTTATTAAGTACTCCCTATACAATGAGGTTCTGGGGTTTAGGATAGGTGGAGAGGGAGATAGGTCACTTCCCTCATATGTTTTTGGAGCATAGTTGGAGAGATAAGGTGGAGGCTTAGATAACTAAGATACAAGGTAGAATGTGGGACAATGGCAGAGAGTACTGGATTTGGATAGAAAGGGCCATGTTTCAAATCCTGTCTGTCACTTACAAGTGTTATGACCTTGGACAATTCTTTGGACCACAGATTCTTAATCTGTAAGATGTGAGAGTTGGACTTGATGACTTTAGCTGGACTCTAAAGTCTCTTCTATATTGAAGCCTATAATCCTATAATCCTAAAAGCTCAGGAGAGGTTAAAAATGATACTAAAAATTTGAAGAGAGGAGGTTATATTTTTCTGGAGGTGAAGATTGTGGCACCATTGTGGAACCCTTTTCCACTGTTTAAAAATGTACCTTGTGACAACACATTTTTATAGCTACATGGAGAATGTTCTGGTAATTATTCATTGTGGGTTTATGTCTGCTAGACATTTAGGTAAGAGTAGGGCACATTTAATTTAAATGACTCCTTGCACCGTACTGCCTAATGGACTAGATTGGACTGCATCAACATTAGCCTATTACTTCCTTATGCCTTTCATTGTGATGATATGAAATGCAGTTGAAAGCCTTTGGTCATACTATGGGATTTAATAGTGTAACTTTGTTACTATATAATTTGTGGGCCCTTTTTAAAAAAAATTAAATATATCTCATTCTTACTGTCACTTGTAGCATTCTTCCTCCTCCTCTGGCCTCCTGGACTCCTCTCCATCATTTCTTTTAGCCATTTCTGTTCTGCTCAGCCTTGGTGGTAGTATATTCAAAAAGAAAGAAAATGAAAGAAAGCATATGTAATGGGTCAGTTTGGAATCAATGGTAAAGGGGATTCATGTTGTGAACAAAAGTTTTAAAAACAACTGGACTGTATTCAATCCTTGCCAGGTCTGGCATCAAAAACAAAATAAGAGAGAGAGAAAAAAACCCACCAAAAGCTACTGAATAAAAGTGACAAAGAATGGGGGAAAAAAAGATTGAGGGTAGGTAGTATGGGAGGGGGAAATTCCCTGTAGAAGGTGACATTAAAATTAAAGCTTAAAGGAAGCAAACAATTTGAACAGATGAAAAAAATAAGGCTAAGGAATATCTGTGGGGGGGAAAAACTATGAAGGACTGAAAAAAGTAAGTGGGTATGTTTTTCATCCATTTCAAGAATCTTCAAAGCCCTTGCATTGGCAAAATAGTCAATCACCTTCACAATATGAATCATGATGAAAAAATTTCTCCCATGTTGGCCTTTCAAAGCACATAGTGTTCCTACTTGGAATAGCCTTTTTTAGTTATGGCATTGAAGGCTCTCATGAATATGCAAATATGTTCCTTGAGCAGGGTAACACATTTAATGCCGACATTTATATACTTTAAGATTAAAAAATACTTTGCCTAGATTATTCCTTGTCATCCTCACTCTTTCTTGAGCTAGGTTGCACATCTGTTAGGAAAAAGGATTTGTGATTTCATCAGCATGGGAAATTCCCAGTGGGGGAACTCTCTCCACCAAATCATAACCCATCAGTGACTTCGTAGGTAAGTCTTAGAGTATCACCCAGGACATAAAGGGTGATTTATCAAGGGTCACATAGCAATAAAGTGTCAAGGACAGGATTTGAACCTAGGTCTTCCTGATTCCCAGCCTTGCACTTTGCTCACTATCTTCACTACTTCTAATACAAGTATTGTCTCCAAATTCCTACTAGGGATAACAATAGTCTTAAAGAAATTCAGTCTATGCATTTTCACACAGCTAATAAAAGTGGCAGAATTCAAACTTAGAGCTTTCCTGATTCCAAAGTCAGGGTATTTCCACTACACCATGTTGCCTCCCAACAAATAATTAATAAACATTAAATCCATCATAGCCCCATTTCCTAATAATGACTTAGTATCTATTAGTTTACTAGGTTAATGAGCTAACTTGATGGCCCTAGAAAAGTCTGAAAGGAATGGACAGATTCTATTTTGATTAGGGAAAAAGAAAGAAAAGATGGGCAAAAGGAATGCCTTCAACTATAAGGGTATTACCTGGGGGGATAGCTATTGATAAAACAACAGAAAAGAGTTTGGGGAGCTAGATGGGAACTTTTCTACCTTTGGGGATTAATTGCCTTTGGAAGCTAACTAGTTATTGATAGAGAACTGAGAGCGAAGTCAGGAAAACTTGGGTTCAGATCCACCTTAAATACTTACTTTGTGACTCTGGATATGCCACTTAAACCTGTCTGACTCAGTTTCCTCATCTGTAAAATGAACTAGAGAAAGAATTGAAAATGACTCCAGTATCTTTGCCAAGAAAACTCCAAATGGAGTCATAAAGAGTCCAACATGACAAAACAACAAGAAATTCTTTTATAGAGAAAGATTCAAATGTACAATGACGGTCTAAGGGTGAAAAATCACATTTTGCCTAACACCTTCCCAGCTGATAGAATCCCAGATGGGGTCAGTGGATGTGATTTAATCCTTGAATGAATTTTTGAATATTCTGATGTTTTCCCAGGAAAGCTGTATTCTGTGGGAGAGGGCTGAAAACCTAGTTGATTGTAGAAAAGAATGTCTGAAAGCAGAGATTGCTGCCTAACTCTGGGGAAATGGTCCTATTTCACACCTGTTTCTCATCCAGTCTCCAACTCCAATCAGAGCCTAGAGCTTTTGTACTGACTAGAAAAATACATGTGGGAAAGTAAGTTTCCATTTGCTAATGCCTCTTCTCCATGTCAGGGGTTGCATTTAATCTCCATGTGCAAGCACATGGATTGTCTTAGGAATCTACCTGTCCCTTGTTTGTAATTTGGTAATTAAAAAAAAAATCCAATTCCATAGGCGTGTGTAGAGTACATACTCACTAAGCAAGGACATCTGCTAACAGACCAAAAGAGCATTTTTAGGCATGGTAATCACTCTGGGGGCCCGTTTCACAATGCTGAACAGATTGGGGGTTATTTATGGAGCTGTGCTAATTGGTGCAGAGACAAGCTAGAGTGGAATCCATCTCACTCACCAAGCTGCCCTGCACCTCAGAGGTAGGCTAAACTGGCATTAATCACAGCTTCTGCCAGTAGTGTTGGCCAAGGATTAGAGCCACTCTCTTCCTTCACTTCCTGATTTCCCTGCCTTCCTCCTATTCAGTGGATGTCTGGCTATTTGCATGGTCTTGATTCTGAGAGTTAGGAGCAAGTTAAGAAATGATATCTCTTTTTTTATAGTCTTCCTGTCTACACTTTTCTTATTATTTCCTATGAACCTTCAACTCCAAACTATGTCAGCCCAAGAAGTAGGTTGGGTTTCTGATTTTTTTTTTGTACTAAAGAATAGAAGAGAATCCTGCTACCTGACTTTGTTGTCCCTTTGAGGCAATATATGAATTCAGCTTTCCTGGATCTAGATCCATTACCCTAGTCACTATATTTCTAGATTTCTATTTAAATGAATTCATAGAACACTTGAAAATGAAAAAGATCTGTGAGATCATTGAAATAAAATTCCTTATTCTACAGATAAATTACTGAACAGAGAAGTGAAACAATCAATTGGGTTGAAAGTTACACAATTAATAATAAACATTAGAAAACAGGACCTTCAGGCTCTAGGTAAGAATCGATTTATTATGATTTCATGATAGCATGCTGTTTTCCAAGAGAGTTCCAAATTCTCCTTGTTTCATCTTCATAGCCTTCATAAAGGTTTTGGACTCCTTCAAACCAAAGAGGACCAGCTACTCAGACTAAAGTTCAGAATTCCAACTGATATTACTTGTTATGGACAGTTGACATAGGCATTCATGTGCTGATTATTTCATTCACTCAACAAACATTTGGAAAATACTGTGTACAAAGTTTTATGGAGATCACAAACCTATTTATGACCTTGCCTTTGCCTTATGAAAGGATATAGTTTAATTAGGGAGATTAGTTTAATTAGGAAGATTAATACTAATAATAACAATAATATCGAAAATATAAAAAAGAATTTTAAGGTCTGCAAAATGCTTAACAAATTTTATTTCACTTTATGTTTGCATCAGTCCTGGGAGATAGATGCTATTATTCTTATGTTCACTTTACAGATGAAAAATCGAAGACAGAGAAAAGTGAATGATTTAAAAAAAAAACAACCCTTACTTCCATCTTAGAATTAATATTATGTATTTACTTCAAGATGAAGAGTGACAACAGCTAGGCAATGGGCATTATATGACTTGCCCAGGGTCAAATTTGAACACTAGGAAGTGTCTGTGGCCAGACTTGAACTGAGAATTTCCCATCTCCAGGCCTGAGCAGGTAGTTAGGAAGACTCAGCTTCTTGAATTCAAATCTACCTTCATTCATTTATTAGCTGTGTGATTATAAGTCATTTAACTCTGTTTGCTTCAGTTTCCTTTTCTGTAAAATGAGGTAGAAAAGGAAATGGCAAACCACTCTAATATCTTTGCCAAGAAAACCCCAAATGGGGTCATAAAGAGTTGGACACTACTAAACAACCACTTCCTGAGTGGCCCAGTCTACTTCAATACCTAGTGGAATCTAGAGAATATTATTTATAGGATAATTTCTAAGCAGGAAAAAACTACTGTAAGTGTAAAGTAGAGTGCCAGAGCTGAGAGGAGGGATGTTGGAGAACATTTCAGTTGGGAAGAATTTCTAGTCATGGAGGCAGGAAACAATATTGAGGGGTTGAGTAGAGCAATTGAACTGGACTAGAGGTTTCATACTCAGGAATATAGGAGTTAAGGCTGAAAAAACAGATTTGGAGAACCTTGAAAAATAATAAATTGGTTTCTATAGTATATAACACTTTCAAATTCAAATACTTTAGAAAATACTTTCCACATCAAAACTGTGCCCTGGTTAGGTAGTCACTTTACCTATCTGTGTCTCAACTGAACATTTGCGGAATTAAATGCATGGATCAGATGGTCTCCAGGGTATTTTGCAGTTCTAAATCTATGATTCTAATAAGAGTAAATATTATTGCCTCTATGAAATCTAACTTCAGAAAGACTAATTGCTTTGCTTAAGGTCACACAGCTGACAAATATCAGAGCTGGGAGCTGAAGTCTTTTGCCTAAAATTCTTTTTTTTTTGCTTGATATTCTTTAAAAAGAACTCTTATTTATATTACTTCACATCATGTATGATATTCTCCCCATGCAAATTGCTTACCAAGTGATTTTCCATGTGTAACATTCTATTTGCTGCCTCTGTTTTTTAAAAAAAAATTAGTTAAAAAAAAAAAACAATTCTGAGCTTCTATCTTAGAATCAGTTATTGGTTCTGAGGCAGAAGAGTCACAGGAGTCAGGCAGTGGGGGTTAAGTGACTTGCCAAGACTCCGTCTTGGAGTCAATACTGTGTATTGGCTCCAAGGCAGAAGAGTGGTAAGGGCTAGGCAATGGGGGTCAAGTGACTTGCCCAGGGTCACACAGCTAGGAAGTGTCTGAGACCAGATTTGAACCAAGGACCTCCCTTCTCCATGCCTGGCTCTTATCCACTGAGCCACCCAGCTGCCCCAGATTGATATTCTTTTGCCAGTATTCTTTCCATTATACCAAACTACAATGTATACTAGGATGATTCCTTTGACCAGTGGTGTCAAATTCAAATATAAATGGATCCCTGCAGAAGACATATTGACTTAGAAAATCACATCTTAACATTATCCATATTCCATTGTATTTTTATTTATTTTGTTAAGCATTTCCCACTTGCATTCTAATCTGGTTCCCTTGGTATTCAAGATTGTTATGAGTGGCATGTTTGAACACTTGTAGGAAGAAGAGATCCATTGAAGATTTTTAAGGAGATGAAATGGTGAAAGATAAACCTTATGAAGGTGTGAAGGAAAGATTGGAGCAGGACCATATCCTGTGAGATGGGAAAGCAGTTGGAGACATTTAGAAAAATGTCTCCAAAAAAAATTTAGAAAAAAAGACATTTAGAAAATCTATCTCAGGATTATCATTGAAGGTACCAGACAGATAACAGCAAATTGTATACCAAGGATGAGAAAGAATTAAGTATGGGACTTGAACATGGAAAAGTAAAATCTCTTTAGGAATTGATTCAGTATATTCTTTCTAGGGCTAGTGGGAAGAAGTTAAGCAGAGTCAGGGACATTGGAGTTTGACCAAATGGTCTCATTTGCTTTGCCAATGAAAGATGAAAGACTGAATAAATGGCTGACTTTGGAGCCAAGAAGACTTGTGTTCAGATCCCACCTATATTATGTGTGACCATGACCCTTATCTCCCAATGCTTTTGACAATTAGACTATACACTGCAGGGAAAGAATTGACCTTAATTGAATTAATAGAGGAAGTTCTTCACCAGAATATATAGCAAAGAAATTGCAGATCCTTGTAATATCATAGCAACTCCCTTAAGTCATATCTGTAAATTCTCTAGAGTAGATGTTTTATTTATTTCATAGATGAAGAAGTGCAGCTGCAAATTAATTAGTTCAAGGTCTTGCTACTTAGAATTAAGGTAGAATTTGAACTGAGATCTCTTGATTGCAAGTTCAGGGTTCTTATCACTATATTAAACAATATTTTTAATGAATTACTTGCATAAATCTTGATTAGGTCTTAATTAGGAGAACTAATTAATTAATTATAGACTTGCTTCCCTTTGAACAATGTCTGACCCTAAAATGACATGGATAAATGAGATTTTTGTTAACTAATAGACAGGATGGTATAGTGCAGTGATGGCAAAACTTTTGCCCAAATTGCACTCTCACACTGCATGTCCTCAGGTGCAGTGGAGAGGGGGAGGGGAACATCCCCCTCCAGCACACATGCTATAGATTCACCAACATGGATCCAGCACATAATCAAAGGAGCAGGATTACAGGAAATTTAGGGGGAGGGGGGGAAGAAGGGAAAAATATGGAATCAATACTGTGATTTGGTTCTAATGCAGAAGAGTGGCAAAGACTGGGCAATGGGGATTAAGTAACAGCTACAAAGGGTTGGAGGGCATATTTGAACCCAAGACCTCCTCATGCCTCAGAAACCTCTTCATCCTGGAAGATAACTCCACCCTGGAATTCAGGGAAATGTGCTCTGCTCCTATAGCCTCTCCCCCAAGTTAGATGGTCCTTCCCAGATCCTCCATACATAGAGGCTTCCTAGCTTAACTATTTCTTTTTTCATTTCTCAAGAGGCTGAATTCTGGATTTCTATACCATGTCCCAGTACCTTCATTCAGTCCTATTCAACTCTTCTGTGACCCTACTTAGGGTTTTACTTAGGGCAACAGAAGCTGAAAAGGAGCTGGGCTTCCCATGCTGCTATCAAGGTTGTAGCCTTCACCCTTGGAGCTTAGTAAGCAAGGCACTCAGAGCAGTCTGGAGGAGGGGTGCTGGAGCTTGAGCTTCCCTGCCCTCTGAAGGCTTCTTATCTGCCCTATTGATAAGATTGAGCCAGGGTGGAGTTGATCTGCAAAGCTGGATGTGCACTGAGGCCAAAACCTTGAAAAGGGGGGGAGGAGAAAGAGGGTAAGATGAAGTGTCTCTGCTCTGACTAGGCTGCCTACTATGTGCCTCTCCTCTAGCTGCCTCCCTGCCACCTGTGTTCAACTCCCTGAGCCTGACACAGCTGTGCCAGCAAGATACTCTCTCTGGACTAGCATCCATGCCTTCCCAGAGATTCCAGCCACTGCTGGAGGCTCAGCACTTTAAGTGGGGGAGGGGTTCCAGGACCTTCCTTCTTTTTTTCCCCTTAAACCCAAGTGTTCTAGAATTCATGCTTTTTGGTAGGGCATACCTTTTAAGTCCATCAGGAGGGTTCCCTAGCTCTGTCCTATTGTGAGAATTGGTTGTCAGTCCCCTTGAAGCATTTTGTTTTTAATTGGTGAGGAAGGGTTTTCAGAGGTCTGAATTTTTGCTACCTCTTGACTTGGCCTCAGTATTGATTCCAAAATGGCATATAAAGGTTAAAAGGAAAAGACTAAACAAAGTCTCATTTGATGGGAATATTTCTGGTACTAACCTCTCCTAAGTTAGATTGGCTCTAGAGCATAAGATAAGGTATCACCAGACCCATTCTTAAAAGAGTTTTTCTAGATTGATGAGGGTTGTTAGATATTTGAAGGCAAATCTAGGACTCAAATTCAAGGCTCTTTTTCTCAAGGCCATCAAATGAGAGGTTGTTTTGTCCACACCCATTCATTAAACAATGAACTAAAGACACAAAAGGTTTGTGAACTGTATTTGTAGGAGGGAGTTCCCTGGATAGATAAAATCACTGGTATTTTCTGTTCTGAAGTATTGTACAGATGTCAGGAGAGCCTGGGCTGTATACATTCAGTGACAGCTTAGCCACAGCAAGGGAGATGATTCCCCTTTTTCTCCCTTGCCATTCTCTCCCCCATCCACCCCACATAAGCAAGAGAAGGTTATTCAGTAAAGACAATCAGACTGCTTCTCTCTGCAGCACAGTGAAAACCAGCAGGGTCCTCCTGCTGTGACATCTGTGGGAAGATGTTGAAATTGCTAGGATGTTATTGAAGCAAGAGAAACAAGGCTACTAGAGAAGCATTATTATTACCTGATCTGAAAGGTACCCATTCTTCAGTTTTGCAAACCAACATTTTAATAGTTCATGGTTCATAAATTTAGAGTAGGAAGGCATTTTGGAAGTCTTCTAGTCCAACCTCCTCATTTTAGAAATGAGGAAATTGAGGTCTACAGAGGCTAAATGATTTTCCCAAGGTCATAGCCAGTAGGTGATAGAGATAGGACTATAATCCAGGTCCTCTGAGGGAGAGAGAAATAACATGATTTAGTGGTTAGACTTAGGGCAGTGATCTTGATGACAAGAACACTGAATCTCGGTACCAAATTTGACTCAAAACTGAACTTGGAGTCCTGACATTTGGGTTCAAATTTCCAGTTTTATACCTTCTGACCTATGTGACCATGGAGAGTCAATTATTCCTTCTCTGGACCTCAGTTTCCTTACCTAAAAAATGAAGGGATTGGACAGCATCCTTCTAATCTTAAGTCTTATGATCTTCCATGCTGAGTCATTTCCCAAATGATGATAATGAGAACATGTCACTTATGTGGTCCGTGTCATTAAATTATGAAGTATTTTTGGACTATGTCCTGGCATAGGGCATCCCAGCAGGCAGAAAGAGTGTGCAGAAGCTGTTGCCAGGGTAATAGTGTTCCTGGTCCATCTGTGATAAATCATCTTCTTTCCTCTTATCTCCCTGTCAGTTGGGGAGGAAACATTGCTATTATTTCTAGTATCATTTTATGATTGCACTGGATAAGCATGAGCCAAAGGACAGGGCACAGGTTGAGCTCACATTCTCAGGCTCAAGTATATAAATGGTTACCAATGATTTAGGCATGAATAAATGAGAATTATCAGACTTAATGAGTTGGGGACCCTTGAGGGCTGCCTAAACTGCATACAGTGGTTAATTACAGCTCAGAAAAGTAAAATAGGGATAAGTCTTTGAATATAAGTATGGCTATCCCTATTCATTAACACATGTCATGTGGGCAAATGTTAGGGTACCTAGACATTAAATTATAGGGGAATAGGAAACCTCTCATCTAGGAATGGAAAAAAGTAGTCCTAGAAGAATAAATGGTTAAGAGAAAGCAGAATTAGTTATTTGTGATTACTTATTTGAAAACATTTCAGTGAGAATGCAAGGTCCTTGAGGGTAAGTATTGTTTGGTTAATTAGTTTCTTTTTTAAAACTAATGACAACTGAGGTTTTTAATTCAATTGAAATGCAAGGTAGAGGGAAAGAACTTGCAGACTTTAAAAGTGAACTGAATCTCCCTGGGAATTCCAGCTATTCAAGCGGATATATTGCTGGAGACCCTCTGTAGAACTAAGTCAAAATACTTAAAATGAGTACAACTTTGTTACTGTCAAGAAAAGAGTACTCTCAAGGTCTGGACTACTCTTGGTATCACTGCAGTAGAAAGAAACTGAGAGGAATTCTTTAAATCCAAGTTAAATAATAGAAAGGGAAAGAGAGTGGCAATTTAGGAAGGATAATAGGAATTCTGAAAAAAAAACACATGGAAATAATCTAAGCCTATTGGATTCTGCTGACTAGCCAACTGGCTAAAGCTTTTGGGTTTAAATCAGAAAAAGAACTAAATAGCTCCTGAAGCTGTTTGCTAAGTGAGCTGAAACCTCTCTTTCATAGAAATAGAAAAAAAACAAAACAAAACTATGTAGAAGGTGTAGTTTGGCAGAAGACTAGAGATTTCAGCAGAAAACAAGAAATTAAACCCAATCCTGGATGTGTATCTAGGAGCACACCTTAGCAGCCTATAGTTTGATAATACTATTTGAACAGTAAATTGCCTCAGCAGCTCTGCAGGGAAATCAGCAAGGGAACAAACATTTATTAAATACTATCCAAGTAACAGTGATGGGAGGTAGAAAATACTTCTAATTGGGGCACATCTTTAGAAACATGAATTTCCAAGCCTGTACGTTTTCCTCACCATGATGCCCTCTTCTGCCTATGTCCTCTGGCTTTGCATATTCCCTACCCAAATTTCTTCCCTAATCATCGGTTTTAGAATTTTGGGGAGAGTGTGTCTCTGTATATAAGGGGAGAGTTTCAATGACATTTATTTTGCTTTGAACTAGTATGTCTTTTAGGTTTGCTAAGTTGTAGATAGAGTGCTAGGTCTCAGTCAAGAAGACTCATTTTTTTGAGTTCAAATATGGAGTCAGATGCTTCCTATCTGTGTCACCCTGGAAAAGTCACTTAATTCCATTTGCTTTAGTGAATGGCAAACCATTCCACTACCTGCCAAGAAAAGCCTGAATGGAGTCAGGAGGATTCAGACACAACTGAAAGTGACCTGTAATTTCTGGTTAGTATAATGGTAAATAGAAATGGTCAGGTATCATGAATGATGATTGAGTCTAGCCTTGGAGCCAAGACCTTGGACCTCCAAAAGAATTTGGGGAACCTATAGCTAAGGGTGAGGTCCTTGATACATAAAAAAAAAATTCCTAAACCTCTGTGGAATTAATACTGTGTTTTGGTTCCAAGGAAGAAGAGTAGTAAAGGCTAAGTAACAGAGGTCAAGTGACTTGCCCAGGGTAACAAAGCCAGGAAGTGTCTGAGGTCACATTTGAACTAGACCTGGCTCTCCAATCACTGAATCACCTGGCTACCTCTACATTCTAAAATAATAAATATTTGAATAATGAACTATAATTAAAAGTTTATCAAGCACTTCACTAAAATAAATGTTTTCAGTTAATACCCACAACAGTCCCAAGGAAGGTCAATCAGATATTTTGATTTCCATTTGACTAATCTGGAAATCAAGGTTCAGGGTAGTTAACAGTAGTTGAATCTAAGTCTTATTCACAATAAACACAATCTTTTCTCTTCTATACCATCCTGCTTTTTCATTAATCATAATAGTTCACCCCTGTAGAATGTTTCACAGTTTAGACTGTGCTGATAGGAGGCTTTAAATTCTGAATAAGTACATCAGTGTATGAAAATCTGAACTATTAAGACTATAATGTTATAAAGCATGAACTATAGAAATTATGCTTTTCAGAAGAAGCATGATATAGCAGGGAGGACATTGTGTTTGGTATCAGGGAACTGACTTTCTGATTCTAGGTCTGCTCTAAAGCACTAGAAGGACCTGGATTTTAGAATATCTTGAAGGACCAAGCTGTGTCCATTGGCACAGTTTATTAATACCTTGGCCAAATCACTAAACTTCATAGGACCTAACACATTAACGTAGATTTAGAGCTCTAGGACATCTTAAATGTTATCCAGTCAAACGCCCTGATTTGGGAAATAAGGCCCAGGGATGTGAAGTGACATTCTCACACTCACACAGAAAATGGCAGAGCTAGAATCTGAAATCTCAGTCTACTGGCTTCTAATCTAGCCCTCTTTTTACTGTACCACAAAGCCTCTTGTGCCACCCCTCCACCCCCCAGTGGAATAAAGCAGCAAGATTAGGTGATTGTTAAGATCTTCAGCTCTTCTAAAACCTGTCATCCTCCTTAAACATTGCCCTGCTTTTGGATTAGAGCCAGTGAATTGAAGCCTTGATGGATAGCAAACTGCCTTGCCCTGAGTTTTTATTGATAACATCAGAAATATTGACCAGCGCTTTTCTAAGGAAATATATGGCTTCATCATGTCACAGTAAGGGCCTTCAATGGAAGGAGACACTGGGGCTGGAATGGGTTGGAACACTCCAATTTTTAAATTGTCCTATCACTGTACTTGACACCTCTATCTAGCTCATAGATCCACCACCAAATCTACAATGATTTAAGGTGGGAAAAGGAAGAGGCATTCTAAACAATTAAAGGTCCTCTGTTGACCATTGAGATAAATATCTAATTTTATTCTCACAGGTTTCTAGTAATAAATTATATACTTGACTGAAATTCTTCCCCCTTTTCTCTTCAGTGTTATACACACTCTCCATGTATCTGAAGAATGATCTCTGATCTCACTTTATCTACTCAGAAAGCTCGAGTGCTTTTGAGAAAGAACAGAGAAATCTTGGCTGATTAAAGACGGGAAATAAGTCATTGTTAAAAATATTGATTTATAGATTTCTTTTTTAACCTCTTGATGGTAGTTAGGATTGAACAGAATAGAGAAAGATAAGAAAAGGAATGCAGGATGGAAAAGGGCCTGGTGATTTATCAAAGTACAAAGAATAGGCTAAGAAATATTCTTGTTCTGTATAAATCCAAGCAATGTACAACTTTAATTTGAAGAGTTCCCAATAAACTTCCCAGACCTTTCCCATTTTATATATTTTTTCTCTTTCTGTCATTATGTATGATGCATTATAAGGGAACCTTCCAAAAGGCCCTCATTGAAATGGGACTGCCTGCTTGATGGTTCATTGAGGTTAGGGGAAAAGAGGAGGCAAGAGGGATTTGAAAAATGCCACTGATGATCGACATTTAGGAAAGACACTGCAATTTTGTATTCCATGGGCATGAGGCACTTTTCAGCTTCTTGCTCAGAGATGCCAAGTGGTTATAAATCACCCTTATGCAACTGTCTCAGTGATAAGTGACTGGGAATTGTAAAGGGACATGAGAACGTGTTCCCACTTGCAAGAGTAGGGTATGAGTATGAAGGGGGGTCCTGGGGAGGGGTGGCTCAGAGTAACTTCTCAATGCTGAGTAACCTTAGCCCTGAGAGGTGGATGCTTCTTCCCAGGATCAGAAAGGATCGTGTCAATCAATCAATTAATCAAGAAGAATTTATTTAGTGCTATTAGTGATAAGCATGCACTGGCAATATGAATGCAGAGAGAAAAACAACCCCTACTGGCAATGAGCTTATATTCTACTTGAGGAGACAAGTATGTACATATGTATATCACAAATATAGAGATAATAAATAGACACACATATATCTCTATCTGCCTATCCTTCTATCCATCCATCCATCCATCTCCCCAAAAAATCATAAGCACTTCATTTTCTAGACAAAAAGCTGAAATTGCCTTATGCCAATGGAATTCACAATTACAGTCTCTCCCAAGTGGTTGTCCACTCAGCATTCACCAGGGACAAGCATTTTCATTGCCACAGAGCACATTTCCCAAAATGAGAGTGTGATACTGTGGGTGTCAGAAAGCACTCTCCTAGCCACCATCTCATTTTCAGGGATAGGGCAGAATAAATTATCTTGCTGTAGACATGAATCCCTTGCTCTAGGGCTGTCTTTCATGCCAAAGCAGTCCTGCCTTCTTGAAATTGCTCTACATAACTTTCTTCCCCTGAAAGACCTATTTTGTCTTATAGTGCTGAAGCCTGTCAAGCTGACTCAGATTCAAATCCCGCCTCTGACATTTAAGAGCTATGTGACTGAGCAAAATCACTTAAAATCTCTGACCAGTAGTTTCCCTCTCTACAAAATGAAAGGATTAGCCTAGATGATCTCTGAGGTCCCTTCCAAGTCTAGATCCTCAATTCCTAACTTATAAAGGATGTACTGTGCTAGAAAGTAGATTCTTAATTTAACAAAATGTATTCAATCAGATATTTTAACCCCTGTTGGAAAGACAAGTCCAGTAGACTAAGGTTTAGATGAACTGGGATTTAGTCATAGATCTGCTATTAATTTGGCATGTTGCTTCTTTCAATATCTGTTTTTAGTATAATGAAGGCATTGAACCAGGTGATGTTAAAGGATCCTTTTAGTTCAAACAACCTCTGAGTCCAATTCCCGTGTCATGTATCCCATTCTTCAGGTAACAAGAACTATTCCTTTTTTCCTCTAAAGACTTTCTACCTTATGCTTTTGGCTGTAGCTGCCTTTCTGTCAACTCTACCTACTAAAATCCTATCCATCTTTTGAGGGCTATGTCATATGATGAATCCTCAATAAAAACTTGTCTGGATCCTCCAAAAAGAAGTCTCCAAATGCTATTTGTTCTTAGCTTGTGTAAATCTCTTCATTCCCTGAGGATGAGTAAGGGTATTTGGGTTGCTTCTAATTATGCAGTTTGGGCTTAAGCCCCATTCCAATTCACAATTTCGATTTACAGAAGATGCCTGAACAACATATTAAATAGCAAAATATCTGATCGATTGTATGATAAAATACAAGAAAATAAAGAGAAAACAGAATCGTTCTCATTTTCCCTATTTCTTCTAATGAAAAAACAAAAGCATTAGCAACTTCTTGCTAATCTGAGTGGGGAAAATGGAGGCTCATTCTTGGGTTTAAAATAGACTGGAGAAGTCAGTTGTTTCCGTTCTCCTCTTAGTGTAGTGTTGCCATCTAACACTGAGATAAGTATATACCTCTTGAGTAATTTTTTTCAACCTTGATTCTTGTGATAGATTGTCAGTACCATTCATGTGGAATTAATTTCTGGGGTCCTTTTCTTTGCACTTGCTGGTACCTAAATGCAGACAATGTATGCTGAAAGACTTACACTTAAAAAGGCTGAAATGTTCAGTGAGCTGGGTGCCATGGCCTCAGGGTTCTCTAGTAATCATGATGCTCCTAGAAATATACTCCTACATGATACATGATAGAGATTAGGTTCCACTAGCTTTCTGTTGATGCCATTTTCCCCTGTGGTTCTCTTATGCTGCCCTTCTTCTGAGACTACAATTCCTGATATGATCCCTATGTCTAATCATAAATCTTTTAGGATACTGATGTAGTATGGTGGGAAAAAAAAACCTGGATTTTGACTCAGAGAGTCCATGTTTCCTCTGCCATTTACAGCTTGTGTGACATCAGGTAAGATATTTCTAGGTTTTGGTTTTTTCATCTTTAAAATGAAATGTTGTCTTTCATAACATTTGTGGCCCCTTCAAACTCTAAAATGATGATCCTGGGGTTCCCTGTGATGATAATTGCTTCCTTGACTAGCTATTAAGGACAAATTACGTCAGAAAGTTTTTTTTCCTGTGTTTTGATAATCTTTATATTAAAGACTTTTCCATTGCACAAAGGCCATGTACATTTGAATACAACTTGGATAAGGAATACATGAGACTTTCCTAACAATCGATATATTCTAGAATGAGCAGCTATTATTTCCCAAATTTGTGTATCACACCCTCATTTTGGGATATCTGTTCTATGGCAATGAGAACACTTTTGCCTGGTGAATGCTGACTGGGCAACCCCTTGGGAGAAACTGCAATTTTGAATTCCATGGGCATTTATATTACTCAAGATGAGGGCTCCACTAGCAACACTCTCTCTGAAGAGCTATCTGGGGCTACCACTCCTTATTAGACAAAGCTGGGGGGGTGCATTTGTGTGTGTAGGTGGTGTTTTAATACTTCCTTTCTCTCACTACAGCCATATCAGTACTCTCTGACCTGTTCCTCAGTTTCTTAGGCAAAGCTACTATTTGTATGACTTTTCCTCTGCGGAATATAAAGACAGTGTCCTTTTCTTACCAATTATCAACACTTTTCTCAGCAGCTCTTTTCTACTCTTGACCTCCTCTTCTTCAGTCTCTCTTAGGTATCAAGCCCACCCATTACCATAAATACTTTGTTTTTCAGTTACTCAAACATAATTGTGTGTGTGTGTGTGTGTGTGTGTGTGTGTGTGTGTGTGTGTGTGTGTGTGTGAGAGAGAGAGAGAGAGAGAGAGAGAGAGAGAGAGAGGGAGAGGGAGAGAGAGAGAGAAAGAGAGAGACAGAGAGAGAGAGAGAGAGAGAAAGAGAGAGACAGAGAGAGACACAGAGAGAGAGAGAGAGAGAGAGAGAGAGAGAGAGAGAGAGAGAGAGAGAGAGAGAGAGAGAGAGAGATGCTATGCATGTGCATGTGTGTATGAGAGTCAGAGACAAAAAAAAGAGACAGAGTCTTTAAAAACTCAATAAATACTTACAATGTTCTAATTTGTATTATTATTTGTTTCTCACCTTCTTTCCCTACTAGACTGTAAGCCCAAGTGAGGTCAATTGATTTGACATTCATCATTGTATCTCTCTCAGTAAGAGATATGTGGTCTGGCAAATGAATTAAGTAAAAATTTCTTGATTTTTCAATACAGTCCTACTGACTACTTATAAATTCTTTGTGGAATAACAAGTTCCTTTAGTTTATTACCCACTGAGTGAAGTGATACTTGCTAGAGAACAGAGGTAACATCTGCATCAAACTGCAGAGATGAGTTAATTTACTTCAGTTCAACAAGCATTTCTACATCTTGAGGCTTTTTGTCTCCGGTAATTCTCTTTTCCTTCTTTTGTTTTTCTATTCCTCTCACAAGGAACTCAATGCTCTTGTTCTATGCCCCACCTTATATTCTCTTTTATTCCCCCCTATTAAATCCAACTTTCAGAAAATACTTCATTTAAATCCATTTATATTTTAGTAAGAGAGGCAGTGATGGAGTGGTAGATAGAGGATTGGCTTTAGAGAAGAGTTCAAGTTCAATAACTGCCAGATACTAGCCATTTGGCCCTGGACACATCAATTATTGTCTCCTAGCCCTATTTTTCTTATGAATGAAATAGGTATAACAGTATCTATATCACAGGATTGTTATGAGGATCAAATGAAGTTAACTAAGTATCTATATGTGTGTGTATATATTTTTTTATATGTGTGTATATAAATGTTTACAAATTTTAAAGTGTTATATAAATATGAGTTGTTATTAGAGTATAAATGACTGACAAAGTCCTAATAATAATAATAATGTTATTTATATAGCTCTTTTAAAGTTTGTAAAATCCTTTAAAATGAGAAAGCACAGTGTTACATATAAGCTTCACATGACATTTTAGGATAGGTATTACAAGTTGTACCTAATCTTTTTTCAATTGGCTAATATGCATCTCCTTTAAGTTTCTTTTCTTTATCTTAAAAACTACCATATTTCTAAATATGCCAAAGGACCATTTCAATTCAATAAACAGTTATTTAGTACCCACTATGTTCAAGGCACTGTGCTAAGCCCTGGGAATGCATAGGCAGAAGTTAAAGCAGTTTTTCCACTCATTGAATTTAAATTTACCAACAGACAGTATAAAAATATTCATCAAAGCAAGTGAGTATAAACAATAATGTTGAAGGCATATGAGTAAATTTAGGAGCTAGAATATACAAGAATTGGGAATGGATGAGGTTTTGTGACCTAGCAGGGAGATGAAATCTCAGCCCAGTTGCAAAGATAAATATGTCACACGATGAATTCACACTTAGCTCTCTCTCTGAAGGTTCAAGTACTAGGAATCAAGGAGCATATTGAGATGCCAGCTTTTCCCTTAATCCCTGAAGTCCTAGAGGTCCCTCTATCACTATTCAGAAAGCATCTTTTGCTCCCACATCCACCCAGACTCTGTCCTTTCTAGACTCTAATTTTCTCAGAAATATCTCAGTCAGTCCATTATTGGGTCTCTTTACATGTATGCAGTATCAAAGGGATTCTTTAGGGCTTTCCTTCATGTTAATCACTAAATGGAATGAAACTTCTCATCTTCTCTTGAGTTTATTAGTCAGTTTCCAACTATAAGGCCATTAAGGGCCCATTGGTCCTCCAAAGAGAATGATTCTCTCTTTCTGAAAGCTTTTTAATATTCTTTTTTTCTCTCCTCATTCATTATTTTTTTAATTTGTCTATTCCTTTATTTTTGACTTTGTGTAGAAATAATTTTGATCAACTATTTTCTGACCTTTTGCAATCCAAATTCTCTCCCTACTTCCCTTCCTCCCTCCCTTCCATACATTTTCCCCAGATGGTAAACAATCTGATATGTTATTCTGTACATTTAAGAAAAAAAACTCATGAAGGAATTAAGTTGAGAAATGGAATGTTTTTATTAACATTCATATTCTGACAGTTCCTCCTCTTGCTGTGGATAGCATTTTTTCCACCATATACCTTGAGAATGTCTTGTATCCTTGGATTGTTGATGAGTTTAGCCCTTCACAGTGGAGCATCATACTGTATTTCTGTTATTATATCCATTTTATGGAGTATGAAGCTGAGGCTCTGAAAGGTCAAGCAATTTGCCCTGGGGCACAGAGATAAAGAAATGGAACTTACACCCAAATATTCTTTCACCAAGTGCAGTAATCTTTTCATTTAATTTCCTTGTCAGTAGGGATTCCAACAATACCCATCTCCAGAATTATTACTGGACCTACCTAACTCACAAGTAGATAACAGGATAACAGTATAGGTACAACTTTTACCAACAGAGAGTTCTGTTTGTATGAAATGCTCCAAAGAGTTCTTGCCTCATTTACTTCCTGGCTTGAAATGCACACCAGAGACCCACAACTCCCTTCTCCAAAAGCTACCACCCAGGAATAACACATTTGTAGAACAATTAGACGATATGAATCATGAGAGCTATGATTAATCAAAGCAATAAGGCATGAGAAGCAGCAACAGAACACAGACAGCCCCCACAATAGAAATAATGCCATGGGGAATCAGCAGAATCCCAACTGGGCATGAAATTTTTCACAACCAACTAAATGGTCTTTCATAACCTCAGGACAATATTGGGTTCCTTGGCAATGGGACAAATTGTTTCCCTCTTATTAAAGTTTCCTTTTAACAATAAAATTACCTAGTGAAACTTCATACTTTTTAGTGCTTTCATTTACTTTAATTAATTCTTCTAACTATTTTATGAGATAAGTAGACAGGTAAAATAATCCCTGTTTCATAGATTTAGAAACTAAGTCTCAAAGGACCCAAATATTTTTTTCTCTGGGTCATACTATTTCAGAAAGGGAGAGCTTGGACTGGAAGGCATTACTTTTAGGTACATGATTTTGATTCACTAATTATCTTCCTTTTCTTTTTCCTCCACTTTCTAGCCATTAAAAATTTCTGCTTTCCTGATAGAATCATAAGAATGCCTTTTGTTTGGAGTATTGTTTTTGTAATCTCTCATGTACTTATTAGCTGTGTAATCCTGAGCAAGTCACTTGAACCTGCCTGCTTCAGTTTCCTCATCTGTAAATGAGCTGGAAAAGAAAATGACAAATCATTCCAGTGTCTTTGGAAAGAAAATTCCAAATGGGGTCATGAAGAGTTGGACATAAATGAAATGACTGAATAACAGTCTCTTACTTAGTGACAGCAAGTGCTTTAGAGAGCAGGACTTGATCATAAAGTCTTCAGTTTAATTCCTGTTTTTGCCCCAAAATGTCAATGTCTTTTACTTCTTAATGTCCTCAGCAAATTTTCTAACTCTATCTATCTATCTATCTATCTATCTATCTATCTATCTATCTATCTATCTATCTATCTGTCAATCTGTCTACTTATCTATTTATCTATCTAAATTACATATAAATATTGATTTGTCTTATTGGGAAGAATATTCTCATTGAATTCTCTAAAGTTGAAATTACAGGTGCAGTTTAAGAAAAAGATATTTTACTCTTACACTCAGGATTTTTATGATGGCTTTATAAAGGCAGATAAGGGGAACTGTTGCAATGAATATAGAATTTTGGATCAGTAAGAGCTGTGTTTGAATCTTCCCTCAGATGCTTACTAGGTATTGGAGAATAGTTCAAGATGGGTGAGGCATTGACTTTGGAGTTAGGAAGATAGTTAAATCAAAAGAGATAATGAATGTAAAATGTAAGCTATTATTATTATTGTTGTTGCTAAAAATGGTAGTGATTGTTGTCCTTCATACTTGAGGATGACAAGAATTACATTGTTGATGAAATTCTTTTGGCTCTTGTATAAATTAGATTTATGTAAAGCAGAGTTGCATAAATTTATCAACATCACTCTCTCTTCCAGAGTTATCAAAGTTCAGTGGCAAGACAAGAGTCAAGATGATTGACAGTGGCTCAGTATGCAGTAGATAACCTTGATCTCCTTGATTTCTGACAAAGCTCTAAGCACTCCATGGTTGTTGGAACAAAATATTTTCATCTGCCCATTTTGCTGGGGGCAGTCTTCATATGCCTGGGATAGACATCCTCCTAACTTATCAATGGGAATGAAGCCTATTAGTTGCCCTCAATCTGGTTTAACCCACCTTCTGAGACATTTTACCCGAGTGTGCCCATTGTATATGTGAAAGTTTCTTTATTCTGTGGAGTCACAGGTGTGAGCTGGATGGCATATGGACACAAAAGGAGGAAAGCAGCCTTGAAGAAGGGTCAGCAAGTCTGTGTACCAGAGGTACTAGTTTTCCTGAACAGTCTGTACACACCTGTTGAAAATAGCAGTGAGGATGATATTATACTCCACATTAGCCAAAAGTCTTTTCTTAGCCTCTTCTCCATTACAAATATACTGAATCCAGTCCTATTGCTCTTTGATCAGTTTGAACCCCCCCCTTTTTTTTACCCTCTCTGAAGTAGGTTTTCTACTGAGCCAAAGAAACTGGAAAACTATTGAGATATAATAATAGTGGTTAGGAAGGGCTTATTCTACCATAGAGATTCTTAAACTTTTGTGTGTCATGGATCATTTGAAAAGAGTAAGGGAAACAAGCATTTACTATATATAGTACCTTTCATGTGCCAGACACTGTGCTAAGTACTTTTTTGGATATTTTATTTTATGTTTTTTTTTCTCAAATACACATTAACTAAAAAATTTTTAACATTTTCTTTTGGAATTTTGAATTCCAAAATTTCTCTTTTCCTACTCTCCCTCTTTCCTGAGAAGATAAGCAATTTGATATAGGTTATACATGTACAGTCTTTCAGAACTTTTCCATAATACCCATCACAATCATAAATCATAACATGTTCAGCCATTCCCCAATTGATGAGTATCCCCTCATTTTCCATTTTCTGCCACCACAAGGAGTTGATAATTGTTTTATAGATAAAAGTTCTTTTCTCTCCTGTTTAAAAATCTCCTTGGGATACAGACATAGTAGTACTATTTGTGGATCAAAGGGTATACACAATTTTATAGCCTTTTGGCTATGGTTCCAAATTGCTCTCCAGAATTATTAGATCAATTCACAACTCCAACAACTGGGCACTAGTGTCCCTATTTTTCTTTATCTCCACCAACTTTTGTCATTTTCCATTTCTGTCATATTAATCAATCTGATAGGTATGAGGTTGTACCTCATAACTTCAGAGCTATTTCAATTTTCATTCCTCTAATTAATAGTTAGAGGATTTTTTCATGTAACTATAGATAGCTTTGATTTCTTTTTTTGTGAAAAATAGCCTGTTCATATTCTTTCATTTTTCATCAATTGGGGAATGACTCATACTGTCAAAAATATGGTTCAGATCTCTATTTATTTGAGATGAGGCTTTAATGATTAACTTGCTTTAACTTCTTTCTCCTGGTCTCTTGTTTCCTTTCTAACATTGGCTACATTGACTTTGTAAAAAAAAACTTACTAATTTTATGTTATCAAAATTAGCCTTTTCTTCCCATACTAGTCTCTATCTCTTATTTGGTCATTAATTCTTCCCTTATTCCTAAATCTGACATGCTTCCTGAATCTGCTAATGATACTATCCTGTATGTCTAAATCATGTACCCATTTTGACATTATCTCCATATATGTGTGAAATTTTGAGGTACACCTAGTTTCTGCCAAACTGCTTTCCAGTTTTCCCAGAAATTTTTGCCAGAGAATAATTCCTTGTCCCAAAAGATTGGATCTTTGATTTTGTCAAAAAGTAGATCTACTACTCTATTTCTTTGCCGCTACCACAGTGTTTTGATGATGACCACTGCATAATGTGTTTTGAAACCTGGAACTGGTTGACTTCCTTCCTTTATATATTTTTTAATTGATTCCTTTGTTATTCTTGAACTTTCATTCTGCCAAATACATTTTAGTATTATTTTTTTCTAGATCTATTAAGTAATTTTTTTTTTGGTAATTTGATTATTCTAGAACTCAATAAAATAATTTAGGTAGATTTGTATTTTTTATTATTTTGACTCAATCTAACTGAGCAATTAATAGTTCTTCAGCTGTTTAGATCAGACTTTATTTGTATAAAAATATTTTGTTACTTCATTCATATAGTTCCTTATTTTGTCTTGGCAGATAGACTTGCAAATATTATTTACCATTTATGATTATTTCTTTTATTTATTTATTTAAAAACAAAACAAAACCTTACCATCTATTTTTGAATCAATACTGCGTATTGGTTCTAAGGCAGAAGAATGGTAAAGGCTAGGCAATGACTCGTCTTAGTGACTTAAGTCACTTAAGTGACTTGCCCAGTGTTTTTTGGTTTTCTTTTAAAAAATTAAACAATGATTTATCTATTTTATTAGGTTCTTAAAAGTATAATCAGCTTTTACTTTTATTTATTAGCTCAGTGATTTTCTTACTTTCAATTTTATTAATATCTCTTTTGTTTGTCAGAATTTCTGATTTGTTGTTTAACTGGGGATTTTTAATATGGCTGTCCCAAGCTTCAAGCCTTTCTTGCTGCTATTTTTTTAGAATTAAATCTGAGGGTCCCATAGATTTTTGGTGCTTTGAAGGTGGTATGATATATTTGGGCATCAAATTTTCTATTTAATTCTGGTCTTTTCTTCAGGATGCTTGAAATTCTCTATTTTATTAAATGACCATACTTTCTTCTGCAAGGATATAGTAAATTTTTCTAGGTAGTTGATTCTTCATTTTAGACCCAGCTTCCTTGCTTTCTGGAATATCATATTCCATGCCTTCTGGTCCTTCAGTGTGGTTGCAGCCAGATCCTGTGTAATCTTCACTGTTACTCTGATATTTGAATTGCTTCTTTTTAGCAGTTTGTAGTGTCTTTTCCTTGGTCTGGAAGTTCTTGAACTTGATTATAATATTCCTGAACATTGTCAATTGGGGATTTAATGCATGGAGTGATTGTGGATTCTTTCAATCTTTACTTTACCATATTGTTCAAGAATATCAGGGCGGTTTTCTTATATAATTTCCTATAGAATGAAGTCTAAACTTTTTCTTTTGTCATAATTTTCTGGTAGTCAAATAATTCTTAAATTGTTCCCCCCCCCATCTATTTTCTAGGTCTGTTATTTTATCAAGGAGATGAATATTTCATATTTCTGAGTTGTCACCCACTTTAGCACATTAGTTGTGGACCTCCCCTCCTTAGGCATTAAGTGTCTTTGCTTTTGGAGGTATAAACTCATAGTAAGTAGTTTGTGGACTTCCCTTACTTTAGAGTTAAGTGTGGGTGTATCTGCTTTTGTTGATTAATTCAAAAGTAGACAAAGGGAAAGTTCATCCCATCTTCACAGGTGTGAAGGCTAAAGGTAGTTACCCTTGTCCTCCTCTCTTCTGTTCTGCCAGCTACCTCCCCGCAAACTGCCAAGTCAGAGCTCTGAGCTTCCCATGGTGGTACCAAGGTAATCTCTCTCTGTGGCAGCCCTTGCCCTGGGATCCCAGTTAGCTGGATTCTTTACATGGGTCTCAGCACAGTAGGTGAGGAAGGGGTGTTGGAGATTGAGTTTTTCTTCCCTCTGGAGGCTTCTTTTCTGCACTATGGGTAGACTGGATTAAGCCAGTTAAGCTGATCTGAAGAGCTGAATATGCCCTGAGTACAAAACGTCCAGAGGTAGAGGCCCAAGATGGATGAGTGGTGGCTGAAGACTGCATTCAGGCTGCCCTCCTCTCTTTTTCTCTCCGCCAGCTTCCTCCCTGCCAGTTGTGGCCAGAGCCCTGAGCCTTGAGTAGCTGTGGTAGCAAGGTACTTCCTCTGGACTAGAGCCCTCATTCTGAGATCCCAGAAGCCTCCCAAGTCTCAGCACAGTAGATAGGTTAGCAGTCCTAGCACCTTCCTTCTTTCTTTTCCTTAAACCCAAGAATTCAAGCTTCTCTGCACACCTTTTAAGTTAAATTGAAGAGGAGGGTGCCCTGGCTTTGTCCTGTTGTTATATCTGATTTTCTGTCCCCCTTGAACCACTTTGTTTTTGATTGGTGCTGAAGGGTTTTCAAAGAGGAATTGATTTTTTGCTCTCTTAGCCATCATCTTAACTCTGAAGGTGGTATGATATAAAGAGGTGTGGCCACTGTTCTTCTAGCCTGTACTCTGGTATTTACCTGGAATGGGATTTTGTTCTCCTCTGGCCATTCCTCCCAACTTTGGGACTTTGACCAGGTTTTTTACTCTCTTGCTGCCACAATTTCTAACACTCCTCTCTGTCTTTGAAATGAGACAAGATTTCTGGCTACACTGTGAGCAACCACAAGCACTCCTCTTTACCCTGGAGCTACAGCCTGGCTTCCTCCTTGCCTTTGGTCATGAGTACTATCCCTCCTTTTCACTCTGGGACTACAATCCCAAACAGTCTATAGGCAAAGCAACAGGGCCTCAAACCCTGCTTCTGCAATGGGTCCACTACAATCTTCTTCCAACCTGTTTTTTTTTTTTTAGTTTATTTATTTATTTTTGTGAATTTTATTTAATTAATAAATTTAGAATATTTTTCCATAGTTACATGATTCATGTTCCTTCCCTCCCCTCCTCTCACACCTTTCCATAGCCAACATGCAATTCCACTGGGTTTTACATCCAACCAGTTTTTCAACCCTTCCACCTTCCTCTGTGGTCTGTGAGCTTCCAAAGAGGATGCCACCACCAATGTAACTTCCCCCAACATATGGTACTATACTGCCTCTGTTGGCTTCCAGGTACCTACCATCACCCCAATGAGACAGACATTCCTGATGATCTCTTAAGTTGTCTTGGGCAGGGAAGGTGTTCAATTGACCTTTTGTTGCTTCTGTTGTTTCAGAATTCTATTTGAGGTATTATTTTAGAATTATTTGGAGGAGAATATGGGAGAATTAAATTTAGTTCTTTTCTATTCTGCCATGTTGGTAACTAAGAAGTTTAAGAAATATTATCTCACTTGATCCTTTCAACCCTTTGAGGTAGGTGTTATTATCTCCCCCATTTTGTAGTGGGGAAACAGAGGAAAACACAGGGTAAGTGATTTGGCCAAGGTTATAGAGCTGGTCATTGTCTAAACCAGAATTTGAACTTGGGTCTTTCTAACTAAACATAGTGTTATCACTATTGTACCCCCCCCAACTTTAATCTGATGAGAATTATGAATATTCTCAGAATAATACTTTGTAAATCTTAGTTGTAGTGAAAATAATTATTTTCAAAATAGTTTTCCTATTCTTATTCTGAAACCTATCCACAGAACCTGTAGGGAGTGGAAGATGTCTCTGCATTCTAGGTTAAGAAACCCTTCTCTATACCTCTTTGAAATTACTAATGGTCCCAGAGTATGCAGTATACTGTATGTGGAGGCTAATGTTCATTATTTTAATTATATTTAACGGAATTCTTCAGTAAAAATGCTACTGGAGGAATTTCCTAATTAACTGAATAGACAATATTTATAAATTATTTTAAGCAAACTGCTATTCATAGCTTAGAGAACAAATTTAAATCCCATATTGACCTTTCAGAAAACTCTAGAACTATTTCCCAGTACAGTATTCCCTTTTCCTCCTCTACTAAATACCATTCCACATTTTGTATGGAGAAAATGAACTTCACTGTGTCGTCTAGAGCAAGGAGGGCCATGTGTGGTAAACTGGAATTAAGTTATAGGAAAATATAGCACAACTGGCACAAGCTAATGGGAAGCTGTCCTTATTTGGTGATCTACAGCAGAGGCAGGGACCTTCCATTAGGTAGCCATCCTGTAGAAACCACTTATAGAGACTACCCACTTTCCCTTTAGGGAGTTACTCAGACTTGTGTGAACAGCCTTTTATTTTCACCCACAGTTATTGAGCACATCTAGGAAGGCAATCAGCAGCCACTCATAATAGGAGAAATTCGGACTTCTGGAGTTTAATTTGTCCAAATCACGAAAAACAAAACAAAACAATGCTTCCAGGAAAACTCATCAAAGGGTAAAAATCAGGATTTACCAGTAGTAAAAAAAAAGAACCATATATTTTTTTTTAACTCCACATACTAGGAAAATAATTTTCTATTCCTGCTGGGTTACAGTGATCTCATAAGTCTAATCCCATAGGTCATAAAACAGCATATTTTTCCTTTTAATTACATCATTTATAATGTATGATGATAACAACATCATTTATAATAGTAATTTTTCTCTACTTTTTTTAATGTAGGCTAAACATTGAAATATATGATTCTGGATGAAGATTAGTCATTCCATTGTCCAATTTGCATTAAGAAACCAAAAGAAAATCATATAGCACATTATTTTAATTCTGGAATAAATCAAAGTACCAAATACATTTGTCATGTCAAAAGATATCTGATTTAGAATATAGTACACTTATGGGGGCACTCTAAAAAATCTTCTTATCCAGGAGATAGTAACATGGAGTTCATAGGATCTCCAGGAATCTGTGAATAGATCTGATGCACCTACAAACTCAGGTGGGAAAAATAATTACATTTTTTCACTAACCTTTGTTTTACTTTTTAATATTATATATTTATGTATTTAAAAATCTTCCTTTTGAGAAAGAGTGCCCATAACACAAAAATATTCAGTCAGAGATCTAGTTCCATTCATTCTTTTTATATATGAGGAAACTGATTCAAAAAGTTTGAAAAGATATGCCCAAAGTGACACAAATAGTACAAGGACAAATATTGTCTTTTTTTTTTTGGTCTTTGTATTCTCATGGTTTAATACAATGTCTGGCACATAGTAAGTGCTTAATAAAAGCTTTTTCATTCATGTATGTAAAAACCATTCATTGGTACTGATTCTGACAATGGTCAAATACAGCTCGTACATATGTAGAAAAATTCAAACAAAATAGATGTTTCTAAAATTAAAAGAACAAGCAACTGGGGAAAATATTTACAGAAAGTTTCTCTGATAAAGTCATTTCCATTATATATGAAGAACTAATTTGAATTGATCTTAAAATATTTATTTATTTTAGTATTCTTTTCTTTTTAAATTCATTTCCAAATTATCTCCCTTTCTCTACTTCCCCACCCCCTGAGAAGACAAGCAAAATCTTATGAATTACACATGTGAAATCATGCAAAAATATTTTGGTATTAGCTATATTTCAAAAAAGGAACTAAAACACTAAAAGATAAATTGAAAAAAGTTATACTTAGATTTACATTTGGACCTCATCAATTTCCTTTAGGGAATTGGATAGAATTTTTTTCAATATGACTTCTTTAGAATTTCTTGGTTCATTTTATTGATCAGAGTAGCTGTGGTTTTCATAGTTTATCATTATGATATTGCTGTTATAGCAATATCCCGATTCTTCTTAATTCGTTTTTCTTCAGTTCATATGGGTCTTGCTATGTTTTTTTTCTGAAATCATCTCCTTCATCATTTCTGATATTATAATTGTACTCCATCATAATTATATGCCACAACTTGCTCAGCCATTCTACAAAAGAACTGCTTTAAATATTTTTGTACATATAAGTACTTTTTCTTTTCCTTTGATCTCTTTGAGATATAAACTTAATACTTATATTTGTGGATCATGGGTTATACAATTCTACAGCTTTTTGGCCATAGTTACAAACTACCTTGAGAGTGGTTAGACCTTTAAAAAATGGAAAAGAACCTGTTTATACAAAAACATAGCTTTTTATGTGGTGGCAAAAAATTGGAAAATTAGCAGATTTCCATCAATAAGTGAATAGCCGAATAAGTTGTAGTATATGATTATAATGGAATGCCACTGTGCTATAAGAAGTGAGAAGGATGACAAGAAAAACCTGGAAAGACCTATATCAACTGATGGAAAATACAGTGGGCACAGAACCAGGAGAACAGTATATAAAGTAACAGCAATATTAAATGATGAACATTTATGAATGACTTAAATCTTCATAGCAACATAGTGATCCAAAAAAATTCTCAATGACTCATGATGAAAAATTCCTTCTGATTACATCTGCCTCCAAAGAAAGAAGTGATGGAGCCTTAAGGAAAGATATTTTATACTATCATACATGTAAAATTTTTTCAAATTACTTGCCATCACAGGAAAAGGTGAGGGGAAGAAGAGAAGATGATAATTTGGTTTGAACTTTAAAAACATATGTTTTTAATGTGAAGAAAAAATAAAAAGAAACATTTTTTAAAATGATAACATGGTTGAATTAATTCACAAGTGAACCAACAGTATATTAGTGTACTTATTTTCCCTCATTCCTTCTAACACTTGTCATTTCTTATGAATTTGAGGTGGTACTTCAAAGCTTTTAAATTTGAATTTGTCTAATCAATAGTGACTTAGACAATTTTTACATATGACTATAGCTTTGATTCTTTCTTTTGAAAACTGTTTATATCCCTTGACCATTTAGCAGTGAAGATTACTTTTACTGTAAAGATTTGACTCAGTGTCCTATATATTTAGAAAATGAGAGCTTTTTCAGATAAACTTGTTATATTCGTATATTATCATGACCACCACTGATGCCTTTTTTAATTTTAGCAAAAACATAACAGATTCTGCTCTAGCCTTTTATTTTAACTCTATGAGTGTCTTTCTGGTTCAAATATGTTTCTTCTAAAGAACATTTCATCAAATTCTGGATTCTAATCCATTTTGTCATCAATTTCTGTTTGATGGGTAAGGTTATCTCATTCATATTCAGAGTTATGATTATTAACTATGTATTTTCTTTCATCCTATTTTCTTTTGCTTATCCTCTTTCTTTTAATCCTGCCTCTCCTCAACAATCTATTTTTTTCTATTACTTTGTTTAATATTCCCTTCTTTTTATTCCGCACCAAGTATCTTATTTCCTCTCCCTCCTCTATTCCTATATAGTAGGTTAGATCTTTACTCTGGCTGTATGTGTATAGCTATTCTTCACTTATTGAAACAATTTTAATTAGAGTGATGTTCAACCATTACTTGCTATGCCCCTCATTTTCTTCTCCACTATAAAATCCCTTCCTTATATATTTCTTTTGTGCAATAGTTTCCTTCATTCTACTTTTCCCTTTCCCCTTCTTTTAATACATTCCTTTTCTCTTGCTTTAATTTTTTTGAGATTATCCCAACTAATTGACTCATAGTCATACCTTTCAAAATGCCATATTAATAATAAAGTTCTGAAGAGTTACATAAATCATCTTCCCATGTAGGAATATAAACAGTGTAAGTTTATTGATTTTTAAAAAAACTTTTAAATTTATTTGTTTGTTATATTAAATTACCTAGGTAAATGCTTCCCTACTTCTTTTCTTTCATTAGAGAAGGCATCATTTCAATAAAGAAAAAAGACATGTATATATATATATATATATATATATATATATATATATATATATATATATATATATATATATATATAAAACTATGTCTTGCTTATTTATGTTACTCAGTTCTTTCTCTGGAGCTGGACATATGGAAATCATTTTCAGATAATATTTCTTTTGCTGCATAATAATGTTCTCAATTCTGCTTGATTCATTATTCATAACTTCATATAGTTTTTTCTATTTTTAAAAAATTAACTGTTCATCATTTCTTATGGCACAGTAATATGGACATGATTATATGCCACAATCTGTTTAGGCATTCTCCAATTGATGGGCATATTTTCAATTTCCAGCTTTTTGCCATCTATTTTGATTACTCTTTCATGTTTACCTGTTTATGCTTCTCTTGAGTTTTCTGTTTGAATGTCATATATTCTATTAATCTCTATTCTTTTCCTCAGGAATGCTTGAAAATCATCTATTTTAGTGAATATCCATTATTATCATAAGAGTTACACTCATTTTTACTGGGTGATTCTTTTTTGAAATTCTGAAAAATTTGCCTCCTAGAATATCATAGTTCGATCACATTCCTATGATGTAGAAGCTACTAATTGTGTGTAATTCTACCTGTGTGTCCATGATATTTGAATTATTTTTTTTAATGAATGCTTGCAATATTTTTTCCTTGATCTGGAAGCACTGGAATTTGGCTAAAATATTCCTGGAAGTTTTTATTTGGGTGTTACAGGAAATGATGGATGAATTCTTTCAGTTTCTAATAGCTAAGATACTAGGTAATTTTTCCATGATTTTTTATTTTAAAATTATATTTAGGCTCTTTTTTATCAGGGTTCCAGGAAAAAACCCAATTATTAAATTATCTCTCTTCAGTTTATTTCTGAATCAGTAACTTTTCCAATGAAGTATTTCACATTTTCTTTTTTTTTATTAATTTGATTTTGTTTATTTTTTTCCTAATGTCTTATGGAGTTATTAGTTTCTACTTGCCTAATTCTAATATTTAATAGGTGTATAAATGGAGATTTTTATCCCTAGACTTCATTCTCCAGAAGTCCTTGGTATTTCACAGAATTCCCTATAATCTCTCATGAGTCTCCATGTTGGCGAGATCACGATTGGTATTTAATTCGCAGTAACTCCTCCCACACTCCTCTTCCTATGCAATGATGCAGCAAGTATAGTGGTAAGCTAAGTGCAAGGATTTTAAATGGTCTAATCATTCATGGGCACGTGGTTTTTATTTGTATCCTCTTTATTCCTTGATTTCTAATGATCCTTAATAACCCTATAAAATATAATATTTTATTATTAGAGATATAACTTAATTTTTATAGAGGTTGTTTTCTTCAGCAAACTTTTCTACCTCTTTTTCCACCAGGCCTATTCTGCTTTTTAAATAATTCTTTCTTCAATGAATTTCTATGCCTCTTTACTATTCAGCCAATTCTGTTTTTTCAAGATATTATTTTCTTTGGTATTTTTATGTGTGGGGCTCTTTTACTAATCAATAATTCTCTTTTTATAATTTTCTTTTATTATTCTTATTTCTATTTTCTCAATCCCCTCCCCAAAACACATATATATTTTTCTTTAACTTCCAGGAATTCTTGTTGTGCTCGAGTTCATTTAATATTTTCTTTAAGGCTTTGTTTGTAGCTTTTTCACATTGTTGTCTCCTTCTGAATTTATGTCTTTTTTTTTCTCCCACATTACAGCATTTTATGGTCAAGCTATATATATATATATATATATATATATATATATATATATATATATATTTGTTCTCTTCTCATTTTTCTAATCATTTTATTAATTTTTAAATTATATTAAGGTTGATCTCTGCTCACCTGGTAGTGAGGATTTAATGTCCCAAGCCGCCTTTTTCATACTACTGTTTTCAATAGTTTTTGAGGTCTGAAAGTTTTTGCTGCTTCCAATATAATGTTATCAAAGAGAGGTATGGTCACCACACTATTTGGCATTGCTCTTGTCTTTGCCCAAGAAGGATCCCCATTCCTCTGTAGTTACATGTAATATTATTCTTCTTTATTTTGGAACTGTTACTAGGGCTCCAGTTCACTTGTGCTGGACCCCAAGCACTCCTCTGTTTTCTTGACAACTGTGATACCAAAACTGCTTATGGGCAATTGTTTTGCCCAGATGCACAGTTCCATCATTAGATCATCTGTAATCTCTTTGTGACCAGTTCTGTCCGACTTTCTTGCCATCCATGGGCTGAGTTTCCAAAGGTGTTAGTGCTTTTAAGCCCAATGTCATGGCTTCCTCCAAAGCTCACTGCTTGTGCTATTGCCATACTCTAGGCTGGCTGCAACCCTGATGTCACAAGCTTCTCCTGCCAACTTCCTAAATTGTAGTAGGCTGGAAAAATGTCTAACTGACTTTGTTGGCTCTGCTGCTCCAAAATATGATTTGAAAAGATATTTTAATGTTGTTTGAAAGGGAATTTTGGAAGAATTCATCTGGGTTGCTGCCTAGACACAGCATCTTGGCTTCTTGGCTTGAATTTACAGGAATAAGATCCATTGCTCAATTGATAACTGGTCAAAAGATATGAATAATCAGTTTTCTAAGGAGGACACGCAAGCTATTGTTATAAAAAATGTTCCAAATCACTAATAATTCAATAAATTTTGAGTTTGAGGTTCTACCCACAGAGAGACAAATTGACAAAAAGAAAATTTTGGAGATGATAGAAAATGATGCATTAATATACTATGATGAAGCTGTCAACTAGTATTGCCATTCTGACAGAATTTGAAACTTATTTCCTAAGGTATTATGAATACCAGTTAACCCAGTGACCCAGAGGCATTAAAACTATGTCTTAACTCCAAAGAGATCAAAGAAAAAAAGAAAAGTAGCCACATGTAAAATATCTAAAGCAGTTCTTTTTGTAGTAACAATAACTGTAAATAAAAGGAGTGTATATAATTTGGAGAATAACTGAACAAATGATTGTCATGAAAATATGTATGTCATAAAAATGATGGAAAATGGAAAAGATAGTGTCAATGAAACTTGCAAAGACATAAGCTGCTGCAAAGTAGAACATACAAAAGAAGGATAATGTATACAATATTAATATAATAGAAACAAACAACTTTGAAGGCCTTAAGAATTTAGATGAATACAATAATTAAACTTATTTCCAGAAGACTGATAATATATGCTACAGAACTCCTGGCAGAAAAATGTTTATACTCAGGGTATATCAAACATCTCTTTCTATATTTATCTCTATCTTTATATGTATCTGTGTCTCTATCAATCGATATCAATATGTATAGACAGATCTATATATACTTCTATCACTATTGCTCTTCCATCCTAACCCTATAGCTATTTCTAATTATTTCTATTTTGATGTAGGCAATATTGGAATTTCTTTTTATTAAATATATATATATATATACACACACACATATATATTGCATGAGTTATCTTTTTTCCAGGAGTAGGAGGAAAGGAAAAATGTTTTTATTAATTGAAAAAAAATTAGGTATTTTTACAGAAAATCATGCAGAGTTCTTTAATGCTTACTAAAGTGTCAACTCCACAGGTAAAACCCAGTGGAATTGCATGTCAGCTATGGGATGTGGGTGGGGGAAGAATAGGGGAAGAACATGATTCTTGTAACCATGGAAAAATATTCTAAATTAACTAATTAAATAACATTTTCCAAAAATAAATAAATAAATAAATATAAATAAATAGTCAACTGCCTTTGTAAGATCACTTATAATAATGATATATTCAAGTTACTTTCTTGACTCAAGCAAAATAAATACAATAATGAAGTCAAAATAAGTTTCTGAGATAATTTGATTTTGAGAACTTTGAGGACTTTGAAGCCAACAGAGAGGGAACTACTAGAACTACATGATTTTCCCAGCCTCAGTAAACATTAGGAGGTGGAGAACTGAATTAAATTGAAAAGATCTTTTAATGACCCAAAGCTTCTCGCAGGAACATGGCCTATATTTTTCAATGATAATAATTTTTCATTTGTTGTTATATGACTATGAGACACTGAACAGTCTAAAGAAGCTTTGGCAAATTATTGGCATACATTCTGAGCTGGCACTGGGGGAGCTTTTCCTTTCCCCCTCTTCTAGGTGCTGAAGAACATTTTTGCATGCCCCGCCCCTCTATCCAGCCACCCAATGTGAGCATTTCATCCCTCCCCTCTCTGGTGTAATGTGGGACACTTGCAGCTGGAACTGGAAGTTGCAATTTGGGCACACAAACTTGAAAAACTTAGCCCATGCTAGTCTAAAGACCAGAAAATGAGTAGGACTCAGAGGGCAATAAAGGAGCATTTAATGGGTGTGAATATTTATAACAAATAAGAAAAAAAATTAAAAACCAACAGGACCTAAGGATATCATCAGGAAAACATATTTTAGAGAAAGGATATCAACTAGTCATTTGCCAAGGCCAGGAGAAAAGAAATGAATAGCCCCAATGTTCTACTTAGGAATTGTAAAAGCAAAGAAAGTCTCCATCATAGGTGAATCCTTTTTATTATACTTCTGGAAGGTTAAGGATGAGAATCATGTAAGATGCACAGATATGAATAGATCACAACATATATTATTTATATTCAGCTGACATCACTGTCATGCAAGTAGTGAATATTTTGAGTACAAATGGTGAACTTTCTATAAATTTGCTTTCCTTTAATAATACATTCCCTTTTGTCCAAAATCAGGTTTTATAAAAACCAGTGTGCATTCTGGATCAATTAAACTTTAACTCTCAAAGATATTTGACCAGGAGGAACAATATGTTTGTGTGAAAGAAAAATGGAAGATTATCTAATGAAATTTCTTGATATTCTATGCCCATGCCTATTGGCCTGGTCATGCTAATTGATAAAGTATCTTGATTGTGATACTTTCTTTTGGAAAGCACAAGACATTTCAAAAGTCTCAAGACTTAAATGAATCTCCTAGAAGCTCTGGGAGGTGACTGAGAGCAGTAAATGAATATTTAAAGACAAATAGGTCATATCACCAACTCATGATAAATTAAACATAAACCTGACATTTGTCCATAGTCACCTCAGAATTAGGAAACTGATTTATGGCCTGTTCCATTTCTTTATTTAAGGCAGTCTAATTTAGATATTCTGTTTATTTCTTTGTTAGTCTAGGCAATTTATATTTGTGTAAGCACCCTTCTAATTCACTTAAATTGTTAAATTTGTTCATATATAATTGGACAAAATAACTTAATTTGACTTCATCTTCATTAGTGTTATGTTTACTCTTTTCATTTTTGATATTAATGATTTAGTTTTCTTCTCTCTTTTTAATCATATTAACCAACTGTTTATTTATTTTGATTTTTGCCATAAAACCATCTCCTAGTTTAATTGATTAATTCAGTGGATTTTTATATTCAATTTTATTATTCTCATCTTCAAGTTTTAGTATTTCCAATTTGTTTCATTGCGAATTTTAATTCATTCTTTTTCTAGTGTTTTTTTTTTAATTACAGACTGAAAGCATCCATCTGTTCTCTCTATTTCATTCATATAATCACTTAGGAATTAAAATTTAACTCTAACTACTACTTTTACTGTATCTCCTAGGTTTTGATATGTTATCTCATAATTATTATTCTCTTTAATGCAATTATTTTTCTATGATTTGTTCTTTAACCCAACCATTCTTTAAGATTAATTTATTTAGTTTCTACTTAATCTTCATCAGTTTTCATAGTCTCTTATTAAATATAATTTTATTGCATTATATTCTAAAATGATGAATTTATTATTTTTCTTTTTCTATACTTAATTATAAAGTTTTGTGCCCTGATACATGGTCACCTTTTATAAAGTACCATGTATCACAGAGGAAAAAAAAATATATTCCTTTTTATTCTCTTTTGATTTTCTCCAGATGACAATCACATCTGGTTTAACTAAGATTCTCTTCATCTCTTTTTTCCCCATTTGAATACAGTCAATTTAGAACATTATTCTTTGGTTAGAATAATCACATTATTTCCCTCCCTCCCCTCCACCCATTCTTCCCACAGCCAATGTGCCATTTCATTGGGTATTACTTGTGTCCTTGATCAGAACCTATTTCCATGTTGTTGTTTACACTAGGATATTCATTCAGAGTCTACATCCCCAACCATATCCCTTTGACCCATGTATTTAAGAAGTAGTTTATCTTCTGTGCTTTTACTCCCTCAGTGGAAACTCTGGATGTGGATAGTGCTTTTTCTCATAGGTTCCTCTGAGTTGTTCAAGGTCATTGCATTGCCACTAACGGAGAAATCCATTACATTTGATTGTACCACAGTGTTTCAGGCTCTGTGTACAATGTTTACCTGGTTCTGCTCCTCTCACTCTGCATCAATTATTGGAGGTTGTTCCAGTCCACATGGAATTCCTCCACTTTATTATTCCTTTGAGCACAATAGTATTCCATCACCAACAGATACCACAATTTGTTCAGCCATTCCCCAGTTGAAGGGCATCCCCTCATTTTACAATGTTTTGCCACCACAAAGAGCGCAGCTATGAATATTTTTGTAAATGTCTTTTCCCTTATTATCTCTTTGGGGTACAAACCCAACAGTGCTATGGCTGGAACAAAGGGCAGACAGTTTTTTGTCACCCTTTGGGCATAGTTCCAAATTGTCCTCCAGAATGGTTGAATCAATTCACAACTCCACCAGCAATGAATTAGTGTCCCCACTTTGCCACATCTCCTCCAGCATTCATTACTTTCCTTTGCTGTTATGTTAGCCAATCTGCTAGGTGTGAGGTGATACCTCAGAGTTGTTTAGATTTGCATTTCTCTGATTATAAGAGATTTGGCACACTTTTTCATGTGCTTATTAATAGTTTTGATTTCTTTAACTGAAAATTGCCTATTCATATCCCTTGCCCATTTTTCAATTGGGGAATGGCTTGATTTTTTTGTAAAACTGATTTAGCTCTTTATAAATTTGAGTAATTAGACCTTTGTCAGAGGTTTTTGTAATGAAGATTGTTTCCCAATTTGTTGGTTCCCTTCCAATTTTGGATGCATTAGTTTTGTTTGTACAAAAACTTTTTAATTTGATGTAATCAACAATTATTGATTTTACATTTTGTGGTTTTTTCTAGCTCTTGCTTGGTTTTAAAGTCTTTCCTTTCCCAAAGATCTGACAAGCATACTATTCTGTGTTTGCATAATTTGCTTATAGTTTCCTTCTTTATATTCAGGTCATTCACCCATTCTGAGTTTATCTTGGTGTAGAGTGTGAGATGTTGATCCAAACCTAATCTCTCCCATACTGTCTTCCAATTTTCCCAGCATTTTTCATCAAAAAG
Source organism: Monodelphis domestica (assembly GCF_027887165.1). NCBI lineage: Eukaryota > Metazoa > Chordata > Mammalia > Didelphimorphia > Didelphidae > Monodelphis > Monodelphis domestica. Next base: position 181,517,235 of record NC_077233.1, on the reverse strand, counting down.
TGGGTTTTGGTCCCCAAAACTGGGATCTTTGGGTTTATCATAGACTGTCTTGCTGAGGTCATTTGCCCCAAGTCTATTCCACTGATCCTCCTTTCTGTCTCTTACCCAGTACCAAATTGTTTTGATGACCACTGCTTTATAGTATAGTTTGAGATCTAGGACTGCAAGTCCTCCTTCCTTTGCATTTTTTTTTCATGATTTCCCTAGATATCCTTGATCTTTTGTTCTTCCAAATGAACTTTGTTATGTTTTTTTCTAATTCTGTAAAGAAGTTTTTTGGTAGTTCAATGGGTATGGCACTAAATAAGTAGATTAATTTGGGTAGGATTGTCATTTTTATTATGTTAGCTCATCCCACCCATGAGCAATCAATGTTTTTTCCAATTGTTTAGATCTAGTTTTAATTGTGTGGAGAGTGTTTTGTTGTTGTGATCCTATAGTTCCTGTGTTTGTCTTGGGAGATAGATTCCTAAATATTTTATTTTGTCTAGGGTGATTTTAAATGGAATTTCTCTTTCTAATTCTTGCTGCTGAAATGGGTTGGAGATATATAGAAATGCTGATGACTTATGTGGGTTTATTTTGTATCCTGCAACTTTGTTAAAATTGTTGATTGTTTTGACTAACTTTTTGGTTGATTTCTTTTCATCTCTTGACTTTTTTATCAGTACTAAATCTACCTGCACCAAATGTTAAAACATACAAAAGGAAAAGCTAAATGAGTTATAGTTGAAAATAACAAAATTATAATAGTAAAGAACTTCAACATCCCCCTCTCAAAACTAGATAAAAACTTGAATTTACTTAATGGTCATGAGAGGGCTTTTACTATGTAGGAAAGGTTAGATACTAGTATTACATGTGCATAAAAAGAAAATTTACTTCAAGATAACATTATAAAAAATAGGATACGTTTTTAAAAAAGAAATCCATAAAGGGACACAAGCAAGGTAATTTTTTTACCACTCTATTATTTTTAATGTACAGTATGCTTTATATGTAACAGAAATCTATAGTTTCCCATACTCTTTCATTTTCTTTGTAGACTTAAATGATCATGTTTGTTTGTGATTATGTACATAATAAAAAGGGAATTTTCTAAAATAAATTTTGTTGATTTCCTTTGGTTTATATGCCTTAAACTTTATTACATAGGCAAAATGATCAAAATTAACATATTGAAAAAAGCAATATGTAATATCCCCCCCACCCCATGAACATTCCATCTCTGTAGACCATTTGGTGAGGAGATATTTTATCATATCTCTTTTTTTTGGGACTAATCATTATAATCCTGAAAAATTGATTTTAATTGTTTCGTTGTGATTATTTACATTTATATTGTTGAAGTCATTATGTACATTATTTTCTTGCTTCTGCTTACTTTACTTTGCATCATTTCATGTCCTTCTATTTTTCTTTGTGTTCATTATATTCATTATCTTTACAGAACAGTAATAAATCTATTATATTTATATAACACAATTTATTTAGTCATTCCCCAATTTATGGGCATTTAATTTGTTTCATGTTTTTGGTACCACAAAAATGATCCTGTAAATATTTTAATGTATACTGATCCTTTCCTTTTATCAGTTACTTCTTTTGGAATATATATCCAGCAGTAGAATTACTGTGGCAGAAGATATACATTTTAGACACTTTCTCTGCAAAATGTTTTTACCAATAATGTATTAGTATGCCTGTTTTTCCACAACCCCTCTAACAATGACTATTCCTATTTTTTTGTCATCTTTGCTAATTTTGAATGTGAGGTAAAACTTCAGTACTATTTTATTTGCATTTCTCTTATTTTTAGTGACTGAGAAACTTTCATATAATTTTCATATAGTTTTTAATATTTGCAGTGCTTCTTTTTAGTTTTGAAAGTAATGTATTGAATTATGTACTTAAAAAAAGAAAATTATAAATAACAGATTCATGGTATAACAAATAACTGTAATTTTTTGTATATGGAATTTGTTTTTCTGTCCTCTTTGTATTATGAAACATTTTGTGTTCATTAAATTCACAATTTTCTAAAAATATGTAATTTGTACTTTTACTGCAATTACTTGATTTACAATTTGGTATTACATTCACAAGATTTTGACACATTTTTTAATTCTTTCTCATGGAACCATGCTTTTATCACACTGGATTAAATTATATGCATTCCTTTGATGAAGTCTGTTGTTCTGAATCAAGCTTGATTATTGCCCATAAATTTTGAAGGGAATTTAAATTGCATGAATTCTTAGGTCATAGAAATATGTTTATTTCCATCTCTTGCACAAATTTAACTTTCTGTGCCATGTGGCATAGTTCAAGGTCATGCTGTAGGATTCCATTTCCTTTTTGAAACAATTCTAATTCTCAGTCTATCAGTATATTTACCAGAGTTCATCAATTTCTCAATAAAGACAAGATCCCTAGCTCACTGAAACTTAAAAAATCCCCAAAACATTTTTAGGGGAATAACCTGATGGAAATACCCAGACCTTGCAGAGTCACTCAAGTTTCTTCCCAACAAAGAAGAATTTGACAAAGGTTTTGGTATAGTCTTGAATGAAAAAGTGAGTTTCATCAGTGAAATTAACTATTTCTCAATCTTTAGTAGTCCAATATTCACACTGTTTTGCCCATTAGGGGAATTTTTTTTTTCCTATACTACCAAATGCCAACAGATATCATGGTGGTTGGGTTTTTTTTTTTAATTTTAAACATTTTATTTGGTAATTTCCAAACATTATTCACTGGAAACAAAGATCATTTTCTTTTCCTCCCCGACCCCCCTCCCACCTCCTTTCCCTCTCCCATAGCCGACGCAGGATTCCACTGGGTGTCACATGTGTTCTTGGCTCGAACCCATTTCCCTGTTGTTGGTATTTGCATTAGAGTGTTCATTTAGAGTCTCTCCTCAGTCATATCCCCTCAACCCCTGTAGTCAAGCAGTTGCTTTTCATCGGTATTTTTACTCCCACAGTTTATCCTCTGCTTGTGGATAGTATTTTTTTAGATCCCTGCAGATTATTCAGGGACATTGCATTGACACTAATGGAAAAGTCCATTACCTTCGATTGTACCACACTGTGTCAGTCTCTGTGTACAATGTTTTCCTGGTTCTGCTCCTCTCGCTCTGTATCACTTCCTGGAGGTTGTTCCAGTCTCTATGGAATTCCTCCACTTTATTATTCCTTTTAGCACAATAGTATTTCATCACCAACATATACCACAATTTGTTCAGCCATTCCCCAATTGAAGGGCATCCCCTCATTTTCCAATTTTTGGCCACCACAAGGAGTGCAACTATGAATATTCTTGTACAAGTCTTTTTCCTTATTATCTCTTTGGGGTACAAACCCAGCAGTGCTATAGCTGCATCAAAGGGCAGACAGTCTTTTATTACCCTTTGGGCATAGTTCCAAATTGCCCTCCAGAATGGCTGGATCAATTCACAACTCCACCAGCAATGAATTAGTGTTCCCACTTTGCCACATCCCATCCAGCATTCATTACTTTCCAAAGCTGTCATGTTAGCCAATCTGCTAGGTGTGAGGTGATACCTCAGAGTTGTTTTGATTTGCATCTCTCTGATAATAAGAGATGTAGAGCACTTTTTCATGTGCTTATTAATAGTTTTGATTTCTTTGGCTGAGAACTGCCTGTTCATGTCCCTTGTCCACTTGTCAATTAGAGAATGGCTTGATTTTTTGATTTAGTTCTTTGTAAATTTGAGTAATTAAACTTTTGTCAGAGGTTTTTATGAAGATTGTTTCCCAATTTGTTGCTACCCTTCTGATTTTGGTTACATTGGTTTTGTTTGTACAAAACCTTTTTAATTTGATGTATTCCAGATTATTAATTTTGCATTTTGTAACTCTTTCTAAGTCTTGCTTGGTTTTGAAGTCGTTCCCTTCCCAAAGGTCTGACATATATGCTATTCTGTGTTCACCTAATTTTCTTATAGTTTCCTTATTTATGTTCAAGTCATTCACCCATTTTGAATTTATCTTGGTGTAGGGTGTGAGGTGTTGATCTAAACCTAATCTTTCCCACACTGTCCTCCAATTTTCCCATCAGTTTTTATGAAATAGTGGATTTTTGTCCCAAAAGCTGGGGTCTTTGGGTTTGTCATATACTGTCTTGCTGAGGTCGCTTGACCCAGTGTATTCCACTGATCCTCCTTTCTGTCTCTTAGCCAGTACCAGATTGTTTTGGTGACCCCTGCTTTATAATATACTCTGAGATCTGGGACTGCAAGGCCTCCTTTATTTGTATTTTTTTCATTATTTCCCTGGATATGCTTGATCTTTTGTTCTTCCAAATGAACTTTGTTATGGTTTTTTCTAAATCAGTAAAAAAATTTTTTTGGAAGTTCCATGGGTATGGCACTAAATAGATAGGATGGTCATTTTATTATATTGGCTCATCCTACCCATGAGCAGTTAATGTTCTTCCAATTGTTCAAGTCTAGTTTTAGTTGTGTGGAAAGTGTTTTGTAGTTGTGTTCATATAGTTCCTGTGTTTGTTTCGGGGGATAGATTCCTAAGTATTTTATTTTGTCTAAGGTAATTTTGAATGGGATTTCTCTTTCTAGTTCTTGCTGCTGAGCTGTGTTGGAATTATATAGAAATGCTGATGACTTATATGGGTTTATTTTGTATCTTGCAACTTTGCTAAAGTTGTTGATTATTTCAATTAGCTTTTTGGTTGAATCTCTAGGATTCTTTAAGTAGACCATCATGTCATCTGCAAAGAGCGATAATTTGGTCTCTTCCTTGCCTATTTTGATGCCTTCAATTTCTTTTTCTTCTCTAATTGCTACTGCTAGTGTTTCTAGTACAATGTCAAATAATGAAGGTGATAATGGGCATCCTTGTTTCACTCCTGATCTTAATGGGAATGGATTTAGTTTATCCCCATTGCAGATGATATTAGCTGAGGGTTTTAGATATATACTGTTTATTATTTTTAGGAATGACCCTTCTATTCCTATGCTTTATAGTGTTTTTAATAGGAATGGGTGTTGTATTTTATCAAAGGCTTTTTCTGCATCTATTGAAATAATCAACTGATTTTTGTTGGTTTGCTTGTTGATGTGGTCAATTATGTGGATAGTTTTCCTAATATTGAACCAGTCCTGCATCCCTGGTATAAATCCTACTTGATCATGGTGGATGACCCTTCTGATCACTTGCTGGAGTTTTTTTGCTAGTATCCTATTTAAGATTTTTGCATCTATATTCATTAGGGAGATTGGTCTATAATTTTCTTTCTCTGTTTTTGGCCTGCCTGACTTTGGAATTAGTAACATGTTTGTATCATAAAAGGAGTTTTGTAGAACTCCCTCTTTGCTTATTATGTCAAATAGTTTGTATAGTATGGGAGTTAGCTGTTCTTTGAATGTTTGATAGAATTCACAGGTGAATCCATCAGGCCCTGGGGATTTTTTCTTAGGAAGTTCTTTGATGGCCTGTTGGATTTCTTTTTCTGATATGGGATTATTTAAGAAATCTATTTCTTCTTCTGTTCGTCTAGGCAATTTATGTTTTTGTAAATATTCATCCATATCACCTAGGTTGGTATATTTATTGCCATATAGTTGGGCAAAGTAGTTTTTAATGGTTGCCTTAATCTCCTCTTCATTGGAGGTGAGATCCCCCTTTTCATCCTTGATGCTGTTAATTTGCCTTTCTTCTTTCTTTTTTTTAATTAGATTGGCCAGTACTTTGTCTATTTTGTCTGTTTTTTCAAAGTACCAGCTTCTAGTCTTGTTTATTAGCTCAATAGTTCTGTCACTTTCGATTTTTTAAATTTCTCCATTAATTTTTAGGATCTCTAGTTTGGTTTTCTTCTGGGGGTTTTTAATTTGTTCGTTCTCAAGTTTTTTGATTTGCATTTCCAATTGATTGATCTCTGCTCTCCCTTGTTTGTTAATATATGCACTTAGGGATATGAATTTTCCTCTAAGTACTGCCTTGGCTGCATCCCATAAGGTTTGAAAGGATGTCTCACCATTGTCATTTTCCTCAATGAAATTATTAATTGTTTCTATGATTTCTTCTCTAACTAACCAATTTTGGAGTATCATATTATTTAATTTCCAATTAATTTTTGATTTGGCTCTCCATGTACCCTTACTGATCAATATTTTTATTGCCTTGTGATCTGAAAAGGCTGCATTTATTATTTCTGCTTTTCTGCATTTGAGTGCCATGTTTCTGTGACCTAGTGTATGATCTATTTTTGTGAATGTGCCATGTGGTGCTGAAAAGAAGGTGTATTCCTTTTTGTCCCTATTTATTTTTCTCCATATGTCTATTAACTCTAATTTTTCTAAGATTTCATTCACCTCTTTTACCTCTTTCTTGTTTATTTTTTGGTTTGATTTATCTAAATTTGATAGTGGTTTGTTCAAGTCTCCCACTAATATGGTTTTACTGTCTATTTCCTCCTTCAATTCTCCTAGTTTCTCTATTAAAATTTGGATGCTATACCATTTGGTGCATACATGTTGATTAGTGATATTTCCTCATTGTCTATACTCCTTTTTAACAGAATATATTTACCTTCCCTATCCCTTTTGATCAGGTCTATTTTTGCTTTGGCTTTGTCAGATATCATGATCGCAACTCCTGACTTCTTTCTATCAGTTGAGGCCCAAAAGGTCTTACTCCAACCTTTAATTCTAAGCTTGTGAGTGTCAACCAGCCTCATATGTGTTTCTTGAAGACAACAAATGGTAGGGTTTGGGGTTCTAATCCAATCTGCTATTTGTCTACGTTTTATGGGTGAGTTCATCCCATTCACGTTCAAAGTTATGATTGTCATTTGTGGATTCGGTGGCATTTTGATATCTTCCCCTGGTTCTGACCTTTCTTCTTTAGCTATCTCCTTTTGAACCAGTGATTTACTTTAGGTCAGTCCCCCTATTCCCCTCCCTTGATATGCTTCCCTTTCTAGCCCCTCCCTTTTATGCTCCCTTCCGGTCCCCCCTCTCCTTCCCTCCCTTTTTAAACTCCCTCCTCTGTCCCCCTCCTTAATTTTCCTTTCTTTCTTGCCTTGTTGGGTAAGATAGAATTCAGGATCCCACTGGATCTAGATGTTCTTCACTCTCAGATTTGATTTCACTGAGAGTTAGGTTTAAGTAATTCCACTTCACGCTCTCTTCCTCTCCTTCTCATATAACAGTTCTTCCCCTCCCCTTCCCATGTGTATCTTTATATGGGAAAGATTATTCTATTAAGTCCCCCCTATTTCTTGAAGTAAATCTTAGTGTTATCGACGGTTCCCCCCTCCCTTTTCCTTTCTTTGCCCCCACTTTCCCTAAATCTTCTTAATGCCCCAATCTTTCCCTATGCATGTTTCTTCTAACTACTCTTATGATGCATACAATTTTTGAGAGTTACACAAAACATTTTCCCCACATATTAATATATATAATTTGATGTAAATGTAGTCCTTATAGAAGAGAGTTTGACTTAAAGAAAAAGATAAGATTAATCTCCTTTTCCCTTTCTTTCATATTTACCTGTTCATGTTTCTCTTGCTTTCTGTGCTTGGATATCAAATTTTCCACTAAGTTCTGGTCTTTTCTTAGCAAATGCTTGGAAATCTTCTATTTTGTTGAATGCCCATACTTTCCCCAGGAGGAAATAGTCAGTTTTGCTGGGTAGTTGATTCTTGGTTGGAGTCCCAGCTCTCTTGCCTTTCTAAATATCGTGTTCCATGCTTTGAGGTCTCTTAGTGTGTTAGCAGCTAAGTCCTGTGTGATCCTTATGGGAGCCCCCCAATATCTGAAGCTCCTCTTCTTGGCTTCTTGTAGGATTTTCTCCTTTACTTGGAAGCTCTTGAATTTGGCAATTACATTCCTAGGGGTTGTCTTTTGGGGATTTAGTATAGAGGGTGTTCTATGAGCCTTTTCTATTTCTATTTTCCCCCCTTGTTCCAGAACGTGTGGGAAATTTTCTTTTATAATCTCCTGTAGAATAACATTGAGTTTATTGTTCATCTCTGGTTTTTCTGGGAGAGCGATAATTTGGAGGTTGTCTCTTCTTCCTCTTTTTTCCAAGTTTGTGACCTTTTCAGTGAGATATTTTTTGTTTTCTTCTAATTCATTAATTTTTTGGCTTTACTTTATTGATTCTTGCTGTTTTATGATCTCACTTTCTTTGAGTTGCTTAATTCTGGTCGTTAGGACCTGGTTTTGCTTTTCAGCTTTGTCTGCCCTTCTATTGGATGTGTCTAGCTCTTTTTCCAATTGAGCAGTCTTATCTGTCAAACTGCTGATCTCTTTCTCCCATTTTTCTTTCCAGGTTTCCATCTTTTGGGTAAGTTCCAGTTTGAGATCTTCCAGAGCTTGTTGATAGTTTCCATTTTGGGAGGCATGTTCTGATTTTTTTTTTTTGGATTTCCTCCTCATTCTCTTCTTTTCCTTGGGTATTTCCATCATAACAGTTTTCAATAGTCACCTTTTCTCCTTTCTTCCTGGAGGCTTGATTTTGGGCCATGTGAGCCATCCCTTTGGTGGTTTTATTCCCCTTTCCTTTTTGGTCTGGGGTCTGGGTGATATGGGCAGGTTTTCTGTGAATTTAGGTTGCCTCAGACTAGAGTCTGAATACAGATTGAAACATGCCACTATTAATTTTGTTTCTTCCATGAGTTTTTTCTCTAAAGTAATTAATAGGTGTCTAAAAAAACCCCTTATATTCTGACTTTGAATCAATACTGTGTATTGGTTCCAAGGCATAAGAGTGATAAGTCCTAGGCAATGGATGTTGAGTGCCTTAATCAGGGTCACATAGCTGGAAGTATCTAAATTTGAACATAGGACCAGCTTCTAGACCTGGCTATCAATCCACTGAGCAACCTAGCTGTCTCCCAGCAATATGTGTTTTGATGTACAACGTGACCAACATCGAAGTATGTATTGTATTATAATACATATACAACCTGAATCATATTACCAGTTTTCTTGGAGAAGGATGGGAGGGAGAGAAAGAACAGAGATTGCAAAATATCAGAAAATGAGTATTAAAATTTATATTAACATGTAATCTGAAAAATTAAACCCCCCAAAAGAAAAAAGCTAAGCACAATAAAATGAGGTATGCCCATATATATATATATATATATATATATATATATATATATATATATATATATATATATATGTTTTCCATTCCCTTGTATTACTGATCCAAGTTGAGCTTGCATTCAATAGAAGTTCCATGACTTTGTATATGAACTTTTACCTAACCATACCTCATCTGTCCTGTCTTTTTAAAGGTGATACTCACATGTTAACTTTTCCCCTTTTGTTTTCTATTTGTTTTTATTTGGAGAAGGGAAGTGGAAGCTAGTTTAGTAGAAAATAGTGTGGATCTTACAGTCTCAGAGTCATTGGTTAGAATTCCTATAGATCAGACCTAAAAGGGCATAATAAGTAATCATAAAATCTAGTCACTTGGGTTAAGGTCATAGTCAATCCAGGATGAGAAATAAGGTTAAGCCATGCCTTTTTTGGTATTCCATGCTAATGATTTATAGGGAATCCACAGGGAAAAATCAGGTACTGGGGCAGAAAGACTGAAGGAAGAAGTTTCCAAAAGTCAGTTGCCCATTATATGCATTCCTTGGCACAATTTGGGGATTGTTTGAGAAGCAAAGTAAAAAATGTGAAAAGCTACCTCCCTCACAGAATAAAGCACAATGGAGTGTTTTTAATTTTTATTTTAAGCAGACAACAAATGAGATCTTCCTGCCTCAAGTATTTCCCTTCTTAAGTTCTTCCTCAAGGCTGCCAAATCAAGCTCAACTCTGACCATGAGATTTAGTTACTCAAACTCCAGTGACTCCCTATTGCTTCTATTTTTCAAGCTCTTCATAATCTGGTTCTATTTACTTCTCCAGCCTCATTGAACATTATTTCCAGCTGTCATTCTGTGGTCCAGGCAAACTGGCTTTCTCTCTGTTTCTTGAGTATGAGACTTCTCTGTGTCTTTCCCCTGTCTGTTCCCCTTGCTGGACTTCATTTTCTTCCCATCCACTCTTCTTCCTTTAAAGCACAGCCTGATCCTCAGCATGAAGTCTTTTCTAATTCCATCAACTGCTAAAACCCATCTGCCTATACTACCTCATACTGAACTACTTAGAATATATTTGTATTTATTCACTTTATATTCATGTTGCATTTGGAATATACTTGATTCCCATATTAGAATGTAAGTTTCTTATTTATAGACATTGTTTCATTCATTGCATTTGTAGGACAGCATCTGGCACATAGTAAGCACTTGATGATGGAATAAAACTGAACAAAGCAAACATCATGTGAATTTGGGGGCAAGTCTTCCCTTCATTGGGATTTCAGAGTATGACTGATGATCAAACATTGAGCTGAAAGGAAAACAGATTCACAGGCACAGAGAACAACAACAAATGGTGAAGTGACACAGCTAAAAAGTAGTTGCTTTTGTCACCCAAGACTATCTAAAACAAAATTAACAATAACGCTCAAATCTGATGATCTATCCTAGTAATTTTTCTCACCTTTGTGGGATGGGTCATCGTTGGGAGATGAAGTGAGCTCTTGGGGAAGAATGATTGCCTGATCCATGAGAACTTGACCCACAGAATTGAGTGTTCTTCCTTTCCTGCCATCTGAGGTGCATCAATGTTGCCCATGAAGAAATCCCACCCAGTTCTGGGGCTCAGGAGCTGTCCCATCTCTGAGAGTGTAGGGAATTTGGCTTATGATATTCAGGGCCATTGATTTAGTGCTAGAAAGGATGCTAACTGACATCTTACCCAACTTTCTCATTTTACAGATGAGGAAACATAGTTCTGGAGAAAATAAGTGACTTTTCCAAGTTGTATTAAATAGCAAAAGTGAGATTTTAATCTAGATCCTCTAGCTATGATCTTGTACCCCAGAAGGAATTGAAGAGCTGCCCTTATTTGACCAGGTCAGGAGGAGAAGCTGCCAGAGTAGCAGTTATAAACAAGGTTTTTCTCCAGTCTGAGAGTATAGATTTGAAGTACCCATCTCTATACCTCATTAGAATAATACCTAAGGAAGAAGTCTGCACCTCTAGTCATAAAATCCAGAAGAGGCCTTTGGCAGCAATTGCTTTTAACAGCTGGTTTGGGGTTTCTAATGCCTTTTGTGCTGAAGCTACTATATCTATCTACTCAGGCTTGGTCTATCTGGCTTAGGGATCTGGAAGAAGAATTATGGTATAATGGATAAATTGATGAATTAGGAGGCCAGACTTGTGATCTAATCCTGACTCTGACACTTACTAATTCTGTGATCATTAGTAAATTACCTTACTCCCGTGAACCTCTGTATAATGAGGGGTTTAGAATAAATGACCTAGAGAATTTCCTATAATTGTAAATTCTATGAATCCATATCAGTGGCCCTTGCTAGTGACTAAGTAGGTTCATAGTTCTTAACCAAGGGACCCATTGGACATATTTTAGACTATCCATGAACGTGGATGGGGGAATAATTATGTCTATATTTTTTTTTGGAAATTTATGGTAATTTAATTAATATAGAGGGAAGAAATTTAAGGAGAAGTGAGAGGAAGAGGAAAAAGAGTTATTTTAAACTGCTCTGGCTCAGGCCGAGCCAGGCAGGAGTTAAAGACCTTGGCCAAAGGGGCCTCCCTGAACCCAAGGGAAAAGGAAGTCAGTCTTATCATTCACCAAGAGACCATCTCAAGGAAGCTGTCTGAGTGAGCTTCTCCAGGCTGAGTTCCAGGATCGAACTGGCTCCCAGGCTGCTCACAGGAAGTGATCAGCCAGATCCAACTTTCTGGGGAAAGAGTTTTTGACAGATGAAAAAATCACAAATATGTAGACCTTTCACCCTTGTGTCTCCACCTCTAAATTTCAACTCTACCAATCAAACCAAAGGCTTTCTCCAGGACTTCCTATAATTTTAATTCTCACTTTCTTTAATTAGTTTATATCTTTTGAGCTACTTCACACTTCTTTGTTAAGTTCACCTTTTGTTAGTTACTTGACCTTTTTGTGATTAATTAACTATAAAGGTTAAATTAAATTTAGAATTAGGACAGAACAGAAAACCTTTTTGTATTAAGGTCTAAAAAATAGACTTAGCTTAAAGTTCTAGCTTCCCTATAAGGTGAGAACTAAGTAACTTCATTATTCAATTAGGAGATTACAACTTTATCTTCCCCTAAAGTATATCTAAGTAGGGTTGAGTAATGTAAAGTACTATAAGACATTCCTGATTCTGTTAAAGAGAGTGTCTTCATTGTTACTATCAGGAGATAGCGAAATCAAATCTTCTAAAGTATGGTCTGAGTAGAGTGGAGTAGTTTTAAAATTCACAATCCCCCTGAGGCCTGAGGAAGACTAGTCTCTCAGATGGGTCTTGTAAACCTATCAGCTATGAAATTACAATAGTTAGGGAGGAATAGAAAAGAGAGAAAGCAAAACCAATGTTTTGCTAGGCACATTGACAAAAAAGCCAAATTAGGGGCAATTCCCTTTGGCATAAAAGTGTACATTAACTATACATGTTCAATCAAACTTCAGTTCAATCAACCACATCCAAAGTTCATTCTTGATCTTCTTGATGTAGTGTAGGTTTTCTGACATCTTTCTGCAACAGTTCATTCTCTGGATTTAGGAGTTAGCAAGCTTCTTCCTTGAAGATATTTTCTCGAACAAAATTTCAAAATCTTGAATTTTTATTAAAATACACAGTGTATTGGTGTTCTCCCCCACTCCTGCTTCTTTATGACACATAAATATACTCCATTTTGTCTCTTTTCCCATATCTCTTAGCATTAACCTCTTTTTTTTTACCTCTAGTTACACACACACACACACACACACACACACACACACACATATGTCTTTGCATTTCATCCTATACAATTTGTCACTGTTCCCTCTAAGTATAATTCTACTAGCTGCCCAGGTGATAATAACAAATTTTAAGAGTTACCAACATCCTGTTTTCTTGTAGGCATACAAATCATTTTAACTTATTGGTCCCTTAAAAAAAAGTGTTTTTCCCTCCCTTTCTTAATTACCTTTTGGTGATTCTCTTTGGGTTCTGTGTTTGGGAATCAAATTTTCTGTCCAAGTCTGGTCTTTTCTTTATGGATGCTTGGATCTTTTCTATTTCTATTAAATGACCATACTTTTCCCTGTAAGCATATAGTCAGTTTTCCTGGATAGTTGATTCTTGGTTGTAGGTCTAGTTCCCTTGCTTTTCAGAATATTATATTCCATGCCTTTAGGTCTTGCAGTGTAGATGCAGCCAGATCCTGTGTTATCCTAACTGTGATTCCATGGTATCTGAATGACTTTTTCTTAGCAGCTTGTAATATTTTTTCCTTGGTCTGGTAGTTCTTGAATTTGGCTATAACATTCCTGGGTGTTATCAGTTAAGGATTACATACAGGGGGTGATCTGTGGATGCTTTCAATCTTTACTTTTACATCTTGCTCTAGAATGTTGGGGCAGTTTTCTTGAATAATTTCCTGTAGATTGACGTCCAGGCTTTTTCTTTTGTCATGATCTTCTTGTAGTCCAATGATTCTTAAGTTCTCTCTCCTAGTCCTGTTTTCTATATCTTCCATTTTGTGGATGAGATATTTCATATTTTCCTCAATTTTTTTCATTATTTTGATTTTGGTTTTATGTTTCGTACTACCTTGTGAAGTAATTTGCTTCTAGTTGTTGGATTCTAGTTTTTAAAGACTGAATTTTATCCCTGGTTTTTTGATCATCCATCTCCTTCTTTCATCTCCTTTGCCTCATTTTCAAGCTGGTTAATTTTGGCTTTCAAGACACTATTTTATGTTTCCAGATGACTTATTTTTCTTTTTAAGTTCTTTTACCAGTTGTCTTTAGCTTTTCTTAATTGTTTTTTTTTTTTTATTGTATTTTGAGTTCTTCCAAAGCCTGTGTCCAATTAGCTGGAGTTTCTTTGTTATTGCTTGGTGATCCTTGATCCTCCTCCGTTTCGTTTGCTCTTTGTTCATTTCCTGGATAGAAGTTGTTGATTTTAATTTCTTTTTTTTCTGTTATTTACTCATATTCCCCCCCTCCATTTATTTCCCCCCTGTAATTGCCTGTAGTCTTTCTCCTCTCATTATTTGCTGAATCTGTGGGTTTGGGCTTTTCTGCCCTGAAGGGACTTCTTCTCTACTCTGATGATTGACCAGGTTAGACTGATGATATTGATGAGCCCTCAGGTCAAATTTTCCCCAACTGGCAGCAGAAGATGAAAAGGAGCTGGGCTTCTCACTTGCTTGTTGTTTGTTGCAGCCTTTGCCCTTGGAGCTTAGTCAGCAAGGGTCTCAGATTAGTTTGTGGGGGAAGGGTGTTGGAGCTTGAGATTCCTTGCCCTCTGAAGGCTTCTTATCTGCCCTATTGATAAGATTGAGCCAGGGTGGAGTTGATTTGCAAAGCTGGATGTGCCCTGAGGCTAAAACCTTGAGAAGGGCAGTGGCAAGATGGAGTGTCTTGGCTGTAACTAGACTACCTGCTCTGTGCAGAAGCCTCTAAACTGCCCATGTTCAATACCCTGAGTCTGGCACAGCTGTGCCAGCAAGGTACTCCTCCAGACTAGTGCCCTTGCCTGCCCAGAAATTTCAGCCACCACTGGAGGCTCAGCACTGTAGGTGGGGGAGTGGTCCTGGGCATTTTCTTCTTCCTTCTCCTTAAACCCTCATGTTCTAGAGTTCAGGATTTTTTGGAGGATGTACCTTTTAAGTTGAGTCCAGCAGAAGCATTCTCCAGCTCTGTCCTGTTGGTAGATTTGGTTTTCAGTCCCCTTGAAGCATGGTGTTTTTGATTCAGTGAGTAAGGGTTTGCAGAGGTCTGAACTTTTGCTGTTTCTAAGCTGCCATCTTGACTCCTGAGCCCTATGTCTATATTTTTTAACCAACCTCTAACCAAAATTTAGTCTTTTCTTCAATTATTAATGCGGTCAGCAAATATCATTCTGAGAAGGAAGTCTATAGGTTGCACCAGAAAGCCAAAGAAGTTTATGACACACAAAAAAGTGAGGAAACTCTTTCAAAGAAGATTATATTGTTAAGCCCTGACACTACTGGAACAGCTCTAAACTTAATGAGGTATGGAGTGAGTTTCAGGTTTATTTCTCACTGGTGCTATCACCTACTCCCCTCTGAGATTTGAAATGGCATCTTGGATAGCTGGGATCCTGACAAATATTCGATATTATCATTTTTGAAAGTCTTGCCTAAAGGAGCCCCTTAGACATATTTCTTTTGCAAGAAGTAACACCAGAGAATACTCACAGGGATAAGATTCTAAACATTACAATGAAGTTGAATAAAAAAGACAGCTTCAGTCTAATAGATGTTGGAGTTAGGGGTGCACTCAGTTAGGACTTTTTCCGATGAGAAAGGGAAGATCCCAACGAGTAATTAAAACAGTGCCAAGAAGGCTGGACTGGAATCCTGTAAATGGATACCAGTTATTATGCTTTGCAATTTTTTTCTTAACAAGGTATACTTGTTAAAACATATACTATTTTTTAAAGGTCTACAAAGTCCTTTCCTCATAGTATTTCATTCTCCCAACAATCATGCAAAATAGATGCTATTATTCTCTTTTATAGACAAAGAATTTGAGGATGAGACTTAGATAAGTGACTTGTACAGGTTCATACTAGTAGCTGTCTGAGTCAAGTTTTAGGTCGTCCTGACTCCAAGTCCAGCAATATAGAGACCATGCAAAAGCTTACTTTCTTCCCTTTACAATTTTACTACTATCTGTTTCCCATCAAATTCCTTCCTCTTAGAAATAAATATCTCTTGAAAAGAAAAGAACTATTAATTTACACTCAGCAGAGTAGCTTTATTAGAAGTGGCATCAACCAAAGACATTTACTGCTTTAGGTGTATATCTGGACAAAACACATGAATAGATTCAGAGGAAAGATAGGGCAATTTCATAAGCAGAAAACATTAGTTGCCATGAAAACAGAAATGATTAGGTCTAAGGAATGTTAGTTAATTATGAGTTAGGGCCAAGGGTGAAGCCATGGAATATAACAACAATTTGAGGCTAAGCACCTCATTCATCTCTGTCTTCATTCACTAATAATGCCTAACATGAAAGCTGATGTATATTAGGTGCTCATGTTAATTTATTGATTAATTTTGTATTATTGAACCTTGTAATTAAATTATTATTAAACATTATTATAATGCACATAACGAATATGGCTTCCCTTGAAAAACCTAATCAGATCGTGAATATTTCTAATCTACTGAGGCCCATGTTAGGAATGGAAACCATACCATTAGGATGTACAAAACATTTTTCCTAAAGAAGAACAAATTATAATCACCCAGAAAAGTAGTTTAAACCTTATTGTAGATGATTTTTAATTGCTTATGGTTTAATAGCTATATGCATGTTTGGACTGAAAAGACAGAAGCAGATGGCACAGACTTAAAATACATATATAAACAGAAATACACACAGGTCGTTTATGCAAAATGATCCAAAAAACCCCATATGCCTAAAGAGTTTTTCTGACCTCTGAAACATTGCACCAAACCTTGGATTCTCATTTTATTTACAGCTGGTGTATAAGCAGATATACATCTGTTGTCAATAAATTAGAAGAATGATTTTTATGGTAAATATGCTAGAAGAAACCCTGATATTTAGATGAGGGTTTTAGAAATCCTTTATTCAATATCTGAGGAAAGAAAAAAAAAAACTGCAGACATTCCCTAACTTTACACATTCAACTCTAGATTATTCCATGGCAATATAGAGTCCAAACTTTTTTGATATATTATGTAGTTTAAATTAATTGTACATTATATTTTTTTAATTTAAGAGAAATATTTTTCTTGATTTTTAAAAATCTCCCTTATTTATAAATATGTCCTTTCCCTCAAAAAGTATGCTGGCAAATGTTTAACAACCATGTATCTAAGGAAAAAAATATACCCATGATATACTTTTATTATATTATATTAACATTTCCCATCATGATATTTTAAGACAAGACAAAAACAGCAAAACAAGGCAATTCTTGATTTGTAATATTTGCTAATCTCTGTGATATAAATATTTTTACTGAAAATTTAACTTTTGGCTCTTGTAAGCTCTTACAAATTTATGCCAGCTGCAACAGACTTTTATCTCCTCACTGGACACACAAACAAACAGTGAGCCATCACTCATAATAACAAAATTAAATAAAGAGAATGGAATAAAGCTATTTAGCAAAACAATATGTCCACTCATTCTGGTAGTAGATACTGTGTTGTATACCAATAGGTCTCCACCTTTACAAGGAATGAAGACAGTTGTATTTCCTTATATCTTCTTTAAGGACAAGTTTTCTTGCTCAGAGAGACAGGT
Source organism: Monodelphis domestica (assembly GCF_027887165.1). Lineage (NCBI taxonomy): Eukaryota > Metazoa > Chordata > Mammalia > Didelphimorphia > Didelphidae > Monodelphis > Monodelphis domestica. The sequence continues at coordinate 181,499,826 of NC_077233.1, read as the reverse complement.
TTATAACCCTTTGAGCACAATTCCATATTGCTCTACAAAATGTTTGGATCAGTTCACATTTCCCCAATATTGTATTGGTGTCCCCTTTGGTGTACCCATTTCTCCAGATACTCTCCAACATTTGTTAGTTTCCTCTTTTATCATTTTAGCCAACTGATGGGTGTGAGGATATCTCAGAGTTGTTTTGATTTGCATTTCTCTAATCAATAATGATTTAGAACATTTTTACATATTTTTATATAGATTTGTTCATTTCATCCAAAATATTGTCTGTTCATATGCTTTGGCTATTTATCAATTGGAAAATAGGTCATCCTTTTATAAATTTGACAAAGTTCTCTATATTTTAGATAACTTCAATATAACTAACAATTGTTTTTAAAAGGACAGGCTTGCATGTTTTGCCTTTTGAAAGTTCATTATGTGAGCTGGACAGACATCAGGAACCTCTGAATAACATCAACATGAGAAAGCCAGATAAATTCAAGGATTGGTAAAATTTCATTTACTGCACTGATTCTTGCTGTTCATGTTTATCTGACCCTTTCCAAACCTTTCACAGTCTATGTAGTTTATATCAAATAGATGATGTTCCCTCAGAGTACAGTCTAGAACACACTTCTATTTTTCCTTCTTGTTGATGATGCACAATGGGATTAATTGATGTTCATTAAATCAAGGTAGAAATAGCCCCATGATATTTATATGTTAGTTAACGTTTATGACATTTTCACATATATTCTCATTTTGGGGATGGAGAGGTTTTTGTTTGGTATAATCTTGTGATTTCAGCACTGTAAGAAGCTGTCAGTGTGGACATTTCTCCACTAATTCAAATCAGTAACAAATCTCTAACTTCTAGTCTTAGAGAGTTGCTCGAAGGAATAGGTTAAATGATTTGCTCCTAGTCATACAGCAGCTAAGTATTAGAGGCAGGACTTGAATCCATCTTCCTGACTTCAAGGTCGGTTAAATCTTTTCTCTGCCATATTGTCTCTCCCTTATTTGAAAATGAGTTACTTTGAATTTGTACATTTGTTTCATTTTTTTAATAAAAATTTGAAGATGTCTTTTTCTTCCATCACTGTCTGTCTGAAATCATAGGCACTCCACCAAAATAAAAGGAAGTAAAAAGTAAAAGAAAGGTTAATGCCAATGACAAATTTAGAAAGTCCAGCAGGTCATATATCCCCTTTTTTCATCTTCTGGAAACTGAACTTACTCTCTCTCTCCTACCCTCCATTAATGTCATGAAAATTAGTCTTAGAGGCAGTTAGATGCTATGATGGATAAAGCACTAGGCCTGGAATCAGGAGAGCTGAGTTCAATGATAGGATCAGATATTTACTAGTTGTGTAATTCTGGAAAAGTTATTGAATTTCTCTCATCAGTTTCTTCAAAAGTAAAATGGAGATAATAATAGTTCCTACCTCACAGGGGTCAGATGGGGATCAAATTAAAAAGTATTTATAAAACTCTTTTCACTGTGCCTATTTCAAATTAGTTACATAATAAATGCTTATTCCCTTCTTCTTCTTCCATTCCCTTCTTTCCATACTTAGAAGAATGAAGTGAAAGATATATTGGGAATAGCTAATTTTCAGAACTGAAGATGAAGATTTGGAAGATGGTCCTAATGTCTTGTTTTCCTATTAGTTGTTCCTATGAAAACCTTCTAATCTACTACAACTATCCTTAGGACCTGTGCCATCACTCTACCATGAATAACTGAGATATTTTTTTCAACCTTCTAGTGTCTGGAGAGAGAACAGGGAGCTCAGAATCAATACTGTAGTGAGAGAAGTTCAAGTGGAATAAAATTTGTGGTTAACAGGGAAGTGAGGGGAGAGAAGCATCAGTGAGAACGCACTTAACATTAGTTATTGACCTTCTACCTCCCATGACCAAGCCTTGACATTGGGAAGAAGATTTTGCATGCTCTAGTTTATGCTATTTGCACCTATTTCTACTCGATGTTATTGTTTTCCTAATTAAACTGTTTTGTATCACGAGACTGGAGTGATTAGTTAATAACTAGATCTAAAAGGAGAAAGTTTTCATAGGTTAAGGGTTGAGCAAAGAGATGAATAGATTCTCAGAAAACAGGAAAAGGATTCTGAGAGAGAGGATAGTTCCCAATATTCTATCATATGCCTGCTACATTAATATGATTATTCAGATGTTCAGAAATGGAAAGATTTTAGAATTAATTTTCCACTTTTCCTCTCTATTCAATAAATAGATAGAGGTTACAAGACTAAAAAAGACTTATACAAAGTTTTAGTAGTGATTGTGATTAAAGCCTAGAACCCTGCTTCCCAACTCTGAACAGTTGTCTTTTGATGTTATGGAGCATTTATAACTTTAAAAGATATACCTCTGAAAGATATGTCAATGATAACTATGTAATTGACTTCTAGATTTAACAGTACAAAGACTCCATTCATAATTCCAAAGAGTGAAGAAATCTCTTAAAAGGAAATGGAAGGACAAGTGGGTCAGAATACAGAGAGATACAAGGTCATAAAACTGAAATTTTAAATAAAAATCATATCATAAAAACATAAGATTTTTAAATAAGGAGGAACTTTAGAAATTACTTTTGCTAATCCTACAATTTCACAAATGGTGAAATTAAAACATGGCACAAGACATTAAGTGAATATAGAACCAACAGACAAACCAAGAACATTCTATTCCAAATCCAATGCTCTTTTCCTACACAGAGACATGTATATACCTCTATAGGATGTTTTAAAAATAAAAATTGAATTCATACATTAAGTGAAGAAAAGAAAATGTTTATGCCTAACATATCTATGTAGCTGGGTCATCAATTTCCACACAGATCCATCTAAATAGTAGGGAATGATTTCTTATTAGAAATAATTCATCACTCTCACTCAGGAGGGCCTATGACTGGGAAGCAAGACTATCTTTCCATGAGAGAGAAAATGAGATAAAGGCTAGGGTAGACACATTCTCCACATTCCAAAGTGTAGAAGACAGCCAAGTGAAGAAATGTGTTCTTTCTGAATGTTTTCTCAGGTTAAGGCTAACCCATATGATCTTGTGTTTACCAGATATAACAACTTAAAAATATCAACTTGTCAATTTGTCTATGACAGTTTTCCATACCTCTTCTATCTGTCAAGAAAAAAAAAAAGAAAAAAAAGGTTAGGCAATTGAATTTTCCTTTCAATGTTTTTCATTCTTACAATGAAATGTTGACCTCATAAGGAAAAAAAAAATCACTTTTATATTTGTATTCCCTGGTCATAGAACAACAGCTGATTTATAGTAGTTTCTTTTTTTTTTTTAATTTTTAAAACCCTTACCTTCCATCTTGGAGTCAATACTGTGTATTGGCTCCAAGGCAGAAGAGTGGTAAGGGCTAGGCAATGGGGGTCAAGTGACTTGCCCACGGTCACACAGCTAGGAAGTGGCTGAGGCCAGATTTGAACCTAGGGCCTCCCATCTCTAGGACTGGCTCTTAATCCACTGAGCTACCCAGCTGCCCCCTATAGTAGTTTCTTAATAATTGACCAATTAATTTTTTAAAGTGAGGATTAGTCTAGAATATCCCATATCCCTGCCAGTTCTTTTCCTATGATCTCATAAGAATCAGTGATGTTGAGGTGCCCTTTCTAACTTAAAGTGTGCTTGATTTGGACATATGGACATAGGCTTATTTTGATGACTCCCTTGATTTTATGATTTTGATGAGTAGGCAAAACACACATTTATTTGTAAACAACTGAATGACACAAAGAATTGAGACTTTCAGTTGAACCTCAATGATTTTTTTTTGTTGTTGAACTCAATCTCCAATTGTCTTGTGAAAGATGGTTAGATTCTAGTATAAAGTGTACCCTGACCAAGGGGATGCTGGCAGAAAATTCTTCCTTGACCTTTATGCATTGCAGAGGAGAAGATAGGTGGGCTTCCCCCTAAAAACCAGCTTGAAGTAATGTTAAACCTCATATGAAACTCTGAATAGAGCAAAAATCCCATTTTCTTTCTTAAAAAGGTTACTAATGAGACTTTAAGGTATTTTTGAGGCACAGAAGCAAAAGCCAAAACAAAACCTTTTCTCCAATTAAACATTAATGAGAAGACAAGATTATGAATGCTTCTGACAGCATTTGAAGAACTTCTTTCTCTGTAGAAATTGTATTCTAATAACTAATGTCCTATTGGTAGATCCAGAAATTGCTTAACTGTTATGGAAAATGTTTTCAAATTGTGCAGAAATTACTCAACTGTTCATACAGTTTAAACCAGTGATTACCATGACTAGGCATATGCCTCAAGGAGGTCAAAGTCAGATAGAAACCTCACATGCAGATTACAGCATCAATTTTTGTAGTAGCATCAGGTTGACAACAAAGTATGTGGGAAAAGCCTGTAAAAATTGTTTTGGGTGAATATAATGAAATTCTTCTATTTCATAACAAAAGATAAATCTGAAGAAATCAAAGGCACCTGGGAAAACTTGAATGAAGTGAGGCAAAGCAAAAAAACTAGTAAAAGGAAAGCAATATAAAAACAATGAATACTGAAATTTTTTAAAAGTAAGAAAAAACAATTCTGAGCAAATATCTCAATCAAAATTGGTTCTAGATGACTGAAATTCAAATCTCAGAAAACATGTGGTGGACTAGGTCACTAAGTGTTGTTTTATGGTAATGAAGTTGCTATATAAACCTTTTGTTTAACTTTTAAAAAACACAGAGTACTGTAGGGAAGAACTGGTTGTTGGTGATTAAAAATCACTATGGTATATAAAATACCTGAAGTGTGCCAATAAATATACCTCTAATCTCTGCTGTTAGAAAGGTTGATCTTTTGAGGCAGGGAGTTCTAAGATGTAGTGGCTAAAGTCAATCATTGTCCTCACTAATTAGTAGGAATATTAATATAGTAAGTTGTAACATTTTATAGGGGAAATGGGTGGGATATGAAGAACAGGGGAAATGGAAGGTTGGTAGCAGGGAATGGAGGAGTTGAAGGGAGAGAGGGAATATGGCTGCCAGTGAGGGAAAAGGAGAGAGATGCCCCCTGCTGAGAGGCTATTTTTGAAAAAAAAATAGGGTTCCTGAGAAATGAGTCGCTTATGATAGCCTGAGGGGACGTCTTCTCTATGGATTAATACTGAAGATGCCTCAGAGCAAGTAAGCACAGACCCACCTGAGAGACAAGCCTCCTCCAGACCAAGGTCATCCAGCAGGGGTCCAATAAGGACCATTTCTAGTTGAATGGCTGTCCTGAGGTTCAGCTCCCTCTCTGTCCCTGGAAATGTTAGTTTTCTTATCTGACTGCAATATTCAAATACAGATAAATTTTAATAACAAGTTAGATTGGGAGGGTATCAGGGAAGAGGGAAGAGGGATGTCCCTAGATGAGGTATGAGTCTCTCTCAGCTTTTGAGCTGAGGTCAGGCCTCACAGACTGGTGGAGGGTTTCTGTTTTTCTTGTCTATGCTATATCTGTGCTAGTTTTCTTAATTTCAAAAGTCCTAGCAGTAGACAGCTAGAGGAAGAAAGTTCTGACCTTCAGAACTGGTTGGGACTGTCTCTTCAGACTGACACCCCTAAAGACTTGCCTTACAGTTCAAACTGCTTCCCTTAAGTCCTTTTGTTGATGACACGATTACAGGAATCTAGGGAGAGCACACAGTTGGGAAAATCAAGAAAATAGAGGCACTTCTATCCAGAGACAGGGAGAGAGGCTGCTTTCAATTCCAGGGCCAGGAAGGAAGAGGGAGTCCCAGTTGCCCCCCCAACTGTCATTCTTGTCAATATCTTCTCTCTCTAATATTGCCACTGTTGTTTGTTCCAACTCAGTGGCAGAAAGTCCAGAACTTGCTTTAGTTTTCCTTCCCATAAAGTACATATGCATGTATGATTATGAAGATGTATCAAGAGGGGCAAAATCACCATAGTCAGAAATGAAGGAAGTGAAAGATCTTATGTTAATAAGAGTGGAATCTGGCCTGTGGCAAGCCAGCTACTTCTAGCCTGGATAAGACATGGAGATCCTTTTCATTTATTTATTTATTCATTCATTCATTCATTCATTCATTCATTCATTTATTTATTTGTTTGTTTGTTTGTTTGTTTATTTGTTTATTTATTTTAATTTGCAAGTCACTGTATTATTGTCTAATTTCCAAAGCTTATTTCTCATAGTTGAAGATACACACATTTGATGTCTCATTAGGAGCAATCCACTCAGGGAAAAAAAAAAAAACATCCTACCTAAGGGTTCTTGCTGGAGATTGTAAATAGTATTTTCTCTTGCTAGTTCCAGACTTTCCAAAGATTTCAGGAGGCTAGTTTTTGTATGTATGGATCAAGGCCACATAAATGAATGACTTCAGTCTTTCTTACAGACCACCGTGGAGCTTATTGACAGACTTACACAATTTTTTTTGTTGTCATCTAATCTCTGTCTGGGCCTGTGGTAACCAAGGATGAGCTGAGGTTGCAGAAGTCTGAAGGGAGAGAAGTGGAAGGCAGCCGGTTACTAATGGTCCTTGTGTTATTAGCTGTGTTTGAGCTGAGCAGTTCAAGCGTGCCAGTGGGATTGGAGCCATGATAAAAAATGATCCAGCAACATTTTTATTGGTGCCAGAAGCACTAGCCTTTCCAATATCGGAGCTACCGCCCAAAGCTCTTCAGCCAAAGAGAGATCTGTTGGTTTGACTCAAAGTGGCTGTCCTCAAACAGCCTCCAGGAACACGGGCTATGCCAAATCTTGCTTCTGACTACAATGCAATGGGAATGCCTCTGGGAAGGGAATAAAGTTCCCATTTTTGTATAGAAGATTTCAGGAGGAGTGTGAAGCAGCTAGCATTTTTAAGAAGTCAACTTTAAGAAGTTTTAACTTTAACTATTTAACTTCAACTTAAATTATTATCTGTTCATCTTAATAGCTACCACTTATGTAATGAAATTTATAGAGTATTTTATATGTAATTTGATCCTCACAGCAACCCTGTTAGGTGGATGCTATTGGCATTATTATCCTCATTTTACTAACAAGGAAATTAAAGCTGAGTTAAGTTAAATGACTTATCCAGAGTCAAGAAGCTGGTAACTGCCAAAGGCAGGATTTATCCCCAGGTAAAAGGGACAATAGTGCAATGGAAAACATTCTGGACTTACTCAGAGAATCTGGGTTCAAATTCTGGCTTTGTTCCCTTACCCTCTGTGTGCCCTGAAACAAGTTATTTAACCTCTTAGTCTCAGTTTCCTCGAGTGTAAAATGATGAATTTAGACTGTATAACCTCCAAGTTTCCTCTTACATCTAATATGCAGATTGAGCACATTATTCATTTTGCCATGCAGCCTCCCTAAGATGGAGATCAGACAACCTCTGGGAAATTGGACTTTTTTGGGGGGCGGGGCTGCTTCAACATTTGAGCTGCATTATTCTCTTTGATGAGAAGGTATAGAAAAGAACTGGATGGGATATAAAAATTCATATGGTTACCAGATAGAACAAATTGCAAAATGAAGAAAATGACATCTCTCTACTCTTGCTGGTTGGGATAATTGCCTGCCTAACTAAGGGTCTGGACCTGATAACTTCTGAGGAGGTGATTGATTTCAGATGACTAATAATGAGCAGCCTAAAATGAGGGAAGTGTTCCCTTGCGGTATTGAAAGCTCAGTCTTTATTTTAATGGGTTTGATGTAATACTGAAATCTTTTATTCCTGGTCTAATGTTTTCCCTTCTGTTTTCTGGAAGAAGTACAAATGGACAAAATCAAGCTGGCATTATGTTGGTAGATGTAGGAAGAGACAAGCATGGTTAATCTTTCAACTGGATCATCTAGCCCTGAATAATTTCATAACAATTTTATAGAGGTGCCAAGGTTGGGGAAGCATGAGGCAACAAATGAATCTGGGTGTTTATGCTATCTTCACTCTCCCCCAGGAACAGATGCTGGGGAAATGTGGTCTTCGCTGGAGTTGATTGTTTGAACATGTAACTGATTAGGCAGTATATAGCTTTGCTATGGTGGTGAATTGGTTAATGTTCAAAGCAAGTGATTGGATTCTAAGATTGTGACCAGCAGCTGTGGTAGCTGTCCTTGGTTCTACTCAATAAACCTCAAAATAGGTTACTGACTTATAGCTGTTGCTCAAATATTTGTTTTGCCTGCTTTTTGTGGGCAAACAAGGCTGAGGACAGGGTTATCATTTCTATCAGGGGTCAAATGTTCATTGGCCTATAACCATTTCCCTTTTAAACATGTGAGTGAGAACCCTGGACTTTTATTACATTTACCCCAAACTTCTATTGATTGGAACAAGTGCAGAAGGACAGAGGCACTGAAGTGCACAAATTTCCCCATTCTACTTTGTTAACTAAGATAATACTTTGCAACCTATTCTTGAGTCCTGATAAAGGTAAGGGACTGAAGTCAGATACCATACTGCCTCATTAAAATGTCAAGGTAGATACACACATACACATGCATAAAATATATGTGAGTATATACAATTAATATATGTATATTGTATGTGTGTGTATGTGTATAAAGAGCGTGTGACATTTTTAAAGAGTAGAGGCAGCCCTAAAGATAGGAAAAATAGAATATCATCTAAGGAATATGTTTTAATGGTATTTAAAAGACTCCAGAGACCCAAAATATTTTTCACTGCCTGCCACTGAGACTGCCTTATTTTCACAAAATTAATTCAACTAAGTGAAATATATGGAAAGAGAACAGAACTGCGAAGTCAGGAGAACTGAATTTGAATCTCATCTCTGGAACTTACTAGCTGTGGGGTCATGGATAGATCATTTAGCCACTCTGACTCTGTAAAATGGTAATAATAATTAAGTAATCTACTTAATAGAATTATCCTAATGGTAAGTGACTTGTGATTCATAAAGAAATGTACAATGTAAATGTGGGCTGTTAGGTTTATAAATACATTGTATTGTTGTTTAGTCTTTGTCAGGTTAGTATGTTTAGTGAGAAAGCAATATAGTATATTCAGGGAACCCGGACCTGAATTCTGGTTCTTCGGTTTACTACATGTATGACCTTGGGCAATTTACTTAATCCCTCAGTACCACAGTTTCCTCATCTTTAAAATGAAGAAATCACATTAATTGTCCTTTGTGATCCCTTCCAGATATAATGCCATGATCCTATCATTCTAATTATTTCCTGCAATAAACATTTATTCAGGATTTACTACTTAACAAGCATTGAGCTTTACATAGAAATGAAAACAAAAAAGAATGGGTCATTTCTCCTTCAAAGGAGTATATATTTTTAATGGAGGAGATAAGGCATGGACACAACCATGATGTAGAAGAAAGGTATGATCAGTACATTAGGTTAAATTATACTATGAAATTACAAAGAAAGAAGAGATCATTTTCTGCTAAGATCAGGAAAAGCGTGGTAGAAGGGCTGCCACACAGACTATTCTTTTAAGTGTAAATTAATTGAAACAATGGACAATATTAGTAAGCAGGGAAAGATTTAAAAAGAGGTATTCTATTTAAAATTATTATGAAATGTACAAAATACTTGAGAGTGTACCTATTAAAATACACACAAGATTTATGCAAATACAACTACAAGTCACTCTACCCAGAAATAAAAACATATCTAAATAGGGAAATTTTTGAATTACTCATGGTTTGGACAAGCCAATATAATAAAAATAATAATGGCACTTAAATTATTTTACTTATACGATGCCCTACTAATCAAACTATCAAAAGATTACTGTATAGAGGGAGAAAAAGTGAAATTCATATTGAGGCAAAAAAAGACAAATATCTCAAAGAATGAAATGAAATATGTGGAACTGGAAGTTGCCTAATAGTACAAGATTTAAAAATAGACTGCAAGAGAAAAATTCGCAAAACAATTTATTTCTGCTTAGAAAATATTAGACCAATCAGTGGGACAGATTAGGTATATAAAATACAGAAGTGAAAGTAGCTAAGAATTTGATAAACTCAAAAATCCCAGTGCTATTTGATTTCTTTAATCTAGGAAAATTCATGGGTTATCTAGAAATATTTACAGGTTTAAAAATAAAGGTCATATCGTAAACATTAGGAAATATAACATTTCAGGATATACCTTTCTAATCTACTGGATGTGAGAAAATTTCTTTATCAAAGAATAAAGATCAAAGAAGATAAAATGGATAATTTTCATTACGTAAAATTTAAAAGTGTTTTTGCATAAATTAATCCAATAAAGTGAAAAGGGAAACAATTAACTGGAGGAAAATTTTACCTAGTTTCCCTAATTAGGTTCTGAGACAAAAGAAACTCATTAAAATTTATTAAAAATTAGAACCATTCTTTAATCAATAGTGTAAGAATACTAACAGATGTTTCTTTTTTAAATACACACACACACACACACATATATATATATATATATATATATATATATTTATGTGGTCAATTTCAAACATTCCTTGGTAACAAGAATCATTTTCCATTCTTCCCTCCCTTCGTCCCCTCCCATAGTCGACGTGCTGTTTCACTGGGTATCACATATGCTCCTGATTAGAACCCATTTTCATGTTGTTGGTATTTGCACTAGGATGTTCATTCAGAGTCTAAATCCCCTTCAACCCATGTCATTAAGCAATTGTTTTTCTTTAGTGTTTTTACTCTCACAGTTTTTCGCCTGGATATGAACAGTGTTTTTTCTCCTGTAACCCTTTGAGTTGCTCAGGATCAATTCATTACCACCAATGGAGGAGTCCATTATATTCGATTGTACCACAGTGTATCAGTCTCTGTGTACATTGTTCTCCTTGTTCTGCTCCTTTCACTCTACATCACTTCCTGGAGGTTATTCCAGTACCCTTGGAATTCCTCCACTTTATTATTCCTTTGGGCACAATAGTATTCCATCACCAACATATACCACACTTTGTTCAGCCATTCCCCAATTGAACGCCATCCCCTCATTTTCCAATTTTTTGCCACCACAAAGAGTGCAGCTATGAATATTTTTCTACATGTCTTTTTCCTTATTATCTCTTTGGGGTACAAATCCAGCAGTGCTATGGCTGGATCAAAGGGAAGACAGTCCTTTAGCACTCTTTGGGCATAGTTCCAAATTGCCCTCCAAAATGGTTGGATCAATTCACAACTCCACCAGCAATGAATTAATGTCCCCACTTTGCCACATTACCTCCAGCATTCATTACATTCCATTGCTGTCATGTTAGCCAATCTGTTAGGTGTGAGGTGATACCTCAGAGTTGTTTTGATTTGTATTTCTCTGATTATAAGAGATTTAGAGGATGATTTCATATGCTTATTAATGGCTTTGATTTCTTTGACTGAAAATTACCTATTCATGTCCCTTGTCCATTTATCAATTGGAGAATGGATTGATTTTTTGTACAATTGATTTATCTCTTTATAAATTTGAGTAATTAGACATTAGTTAGAGGTTTTTGTTATGAAGATTGTTTCCCAGTTTGTTATTTCCCTTCTGATTTTGATTATATTAGTTTTGCTTGTACAAAACCTTTTTAATTTGATGTACTCAAAATTATTTATTTTATATTTTGTGGATCTTTTAAAGTCTTACTTGGTTTTAAAATCTTTCCCTTCCCAAAGATCTGACATATATACTATTCTGTGTTCACCTAATTTACTTATAGTTTCCTTCAAGTTGTTCACCCATTTTGAGTTTATCTTGGTGTAGGGTGTGAGGTGTTGGTCCAAGCCTAATCTCTCCCACACAGTGTTTCAATTTTTCCAGCAGTTTTTATCAAATAGTGGATTTTTGTCCGAAAAGCTAGGATCTTTGGATTTGTCATAGACTGTTTTGCTGAGGTCCTTTACCCCAAGTCTATTCCACTGATCCTCCTTTCTGTCTCTTAGCAGTATCAAATTGTTTTGATGACCATTGCTTTATAGTATAGATTGAAATCTGGGACTGCAAGGCCTCCTTCCTTTGCATTTTTTTTCATTATTTCCCTGGATATCCTTGATCATTTGTTCTTCCAAATGAACTTTGTTATGTTTTTTTCCAATTCAGCAAAAAAGTTTTTTGGAAGCTTGGTGGGTATGGCACTAAATAAATAGATAGGTTTGGGTAGGATGTTCATTTTTATTATATTAGCTCATCCTACCCATGTGTAGATAATGTTTTTCCAATTGCTCAGATCTAGTTTTAGTTGTGTGGAAAGTGTTTTGTAGTTGTGTTCATATAGTTCTTGTGTTTGTCTTAGCAGATAGATTCCTAAGTATTTTATATTGTCTAGGGTGATTTTGAATGGAATTTCTCTAATTCCTGCTGCTTACATGTGTTGGAGATACATAGAAATACTGATGACTTATGCGGGTTTATTTTGTATCCTGCAACTTTGCTAAAGTTGATTATTTCCACTAGCTCTTTGGTTGATTCTCTAGGATTTTTTATGTAGACCATCATATCATCTCCAAAGAGTGATAGCTTGGTCTTCTCATAGCCAACTTTAATACCTTCAATTTCTTTTTTCTTCTCTAATTGCTACTACTAGTGTTTCTAGTACAATGTTAAATATCGATAATGGGAATCCTTGTTTCACTCCTGATCTTATTGGTAATGCATATAGTTTATCTCCATTGCAGATGATGTTGGCTGATGGTTTTAGATAGATACTGTTGATTATTTTTAGGAAAGACCCTTCTATTCCTATGCTTTCTAATGTTTTCAATAGGAATGAGTGTTGTATTTTGTCAAAGGCTTTTTCTGCATCTGTTGAGATAATCATGTTATTTTTGTTGGTTTTCCTGTTGATATGTTTAATTATGTGGATGGTTTTCCTGATATTGAACCATCCTTCCATTCCTGGTATAAATCCTACCTGATCATAGTGAATAACCCTCCTGATCACTTGCTGGAGTCTTCTTGTTGGTATCCTATTTAAGATTTTTGCATCTATGTTCATTAGGGAGATTGGTCTGTAGTTTTCTGTCTCTGTTTTTGACCTGCCTGGCTTTGGAATCAGTACCATATTTGTGTCATAAAAGGAATTTGGTAGAACTCCCTCTTTGCTTATTATGCCAAATAATTTGTATAATAATGGGATTAGCTTTTCTTTGAATGTTTGATAGAATTCACTTGTGAATCCATCAAGCCCTGGGGATTTTTTCTTAGGTAGTTCTTTGATGGACTGTTCAATTTCTTTTTCTGATATGGGATTATTTAAGAATTCTATTTCTTCTTCTGTTAATCTAGGCAATTTATATTTTTGTAAATATTCATCCATATTGCCTAGGTTGGCATATTTATTGCCATATAATTGGGCAAAATAGTTTTTAATGATTTCCTTAATTTCCTCTTCATTGAAGGTGAGGTCCCCTTTTCATCTATGATACTTTTAATTTGCTTATCATCTTTCCTTTTTTTAATTAGATTGACCAGGACTTTGTCTATTTTGTTTGTTTTTTTTTTTCAAAATACTCACTTTTAGTCTTATTATTATTTCAATAGTTCTATCACTTTCAATTTTATAAATTCTCCCTTAATTTTCAGATCTCTAATCTGGTTTTCTTCTGGGGTTTTTAAATTTGTTCGCTTACATGTTTTTTTTTTTTTGATTTGCATGTCCAATTCATTGATCTCTGCCCTCCCTAATTTGTTAATATATGAACTCAAGGATATAAATTTTCCCCTGAGTACTGCTTTGGCTGTATCCCATAGGGTGTGAAAGGATGTCTCACCATTGCCATTTTCTTCAATGAAATTATTAATTGTTTCTGTGATTTGTTCTCTAACTAATAGATTTTGGAGTATCATATTATTTAATTTCCTATTAATTTTTGATTTGACTCTCCATGTATCCTTACTGATCATTATTTTTATTGCCATATGATCTGAAAAGGTTGCATTTATTATTTCTGCCTTTCTGCATTTGTATGCCATGTTTTTATGACCTAGTATATGGTCAATCTTTGTGAATGTGCCATGTGCTGCTGAAAAGAAGGTGTATTCCTTTTTGTCCCTATTTATTTTTCTCCATATATCTATTGACTCTAATTTTTCTAAGATTTCATTCACCCCTTTTACCTCTTTATTATTTATTTATTTTTTTTGATTTATCTAAATTTGATAGTGGTAGGTTCAGGTCTCCCACTAGTATAGTTTTACTATCTATTTCCTCCTTCAATTCTCCTAGTTTATCCATAGAAATTTGGGTGCTATACTATTTGGTACATACATGTTGATTAGTGATATTTCCTCATTGTCTATACTCCCTTTTATCAGAATGTATTTACCTTTCCTATCCCTTTTAATCATGTCTCTTTTTGTTTTGGCTTTGTCAGATATCATGATTGCAACTCCTGCCTTCTTTCTATCAGTTGAGACCCAATAGGACTTACTCCAACCTTTAATTTTGACCTTGTCAGTATCTACCTGCCTCAGGTGTGTTTCTTATAGACAATATATGGTAGGATTTTGGATTCTAATCCACTCTCCTATTCTTCTCTGTTTTATGTGTGAGTTCATCCCATTTACTTTCAAAGTTATGATTGTCACTTGTGAATTCCCTAGCATTTTGATATCCTCCCCTAGTTCTGACCTTTATTCTTTTGCTATATCCTTTTAAGCCAGTGGTTTACTTTTAATCAGTCCCCCTAACCCCTTTCCTTGATATGCTTCCTTTTCTGGCCCCTCCCTTTTTTCCCTTCTTGTTTTGGGTTTTTTCTTTTAGGGTCTGTTAATTTCCCTCCCCCCTCTCCTTCCCTCCATTTTTTACTCCCTCCTGCTGCCCCCCTTAGTTTTACCTTCTTCCTTACCCTGTTGGATAAGATAGAATTCAAGATCCCAATGGATCTAGATGCTCTTCCCTCTCAGTTCTGATTTCACTGAGAGTAAAGTTTAAGTACTATCAATTAGCACTCTCTTCCTCTCCTTCATATAATAGTATTCTTCCCCTCCTTCCCATGTTTATCTTTGTGTGAAAAAGATTATTCTATTTATTTTATTTCTATTTCTTCAAGTATCTTGGTACCATCATTGATTCCCCCACCATTTTTTTTCATATTTTCTTAATGCCCCAATCTTTCCCTATGAGTGGTTCTTCTACTTACTCTAATAATGAATACAATTTTTAGTGTTATATATAACATTTCCCTATATATTAATATATATATATATATATATATATATATATATATATATATATATATATATATATATATATATATAATTTGATCTAGATGTAGCCCTTATAGAGGAGAGTTTGAATGAAGAAAGACATTTTTTTTTCCTTTTCCCTTTCTTTCATATTTACCTTTTCATGTTTCTCTTTCTCTTTGGGTTTGGATATAAAACTTTCCACTGATTTCTGATCTTTTCTATACAAATACTTGGAGATCTTCTATTTTGTTGAATGCCCATACTTTCCCCTGGAAGTATATAGTCAGTTTTGATGGATAGGTGATTCTTGGTTGAAGACCCAGTTCTCTTGCCTTTCTGAATATCATGTTCCAGGCCTTGTGGTCCTTTAGTGTAGAAGCTTCCAGGTCTTGTGTGATCCTGATTGGTGCTCCTTTGTATCCAAATTGTATCTTTTTGGCTTCTTGTAGGATTATCTCCTTAGCTTGAAAGCTCTGGAATTTGGCAATTACATTTCTGAGAGTTCTTTTTGGGGGGTTTAGTGTAGAGGGTGTTCTATGAACTCTTTCAGTGTTAATTTTGCTCCCTTGCTCAGGAACTTCAGGGCAATTTTCTTCGATGATCTCTTGTAGCATAGTGTCAAGGTTTCTGTTTATTTCTGGCTTTTCAGGGAGACCAATGATTCTCAAATTGTCTCTCCTTCCTCTATTTTCCTGATCTGTCACTTTGTCAGTGACATATTTTATGTTTTATTCTAATTTGTCAGTCTTTTGACTTTGCTTTATTGATTTTTGCTGTTTTGAAATATCATTTTCTTCCAGTTGCCTAATTATGATCTTCAAAGTCTAGTTTTCCTTTTTAGTTTGGTCTGCCCTGCTTTTTGTGGTTTCCAGCTGTTTCTCCAATTGGGAGTTCTTGTCTCTCAGACTGTTGATCTCTTTTTTAATTATTTCCCATTTTTCTTGCCAGAAGGCTTGAATCTTTTGGATAAGCTCCAATTTGAATTCTTCCAGAGCTTGTGGACAATTTCCATTTTTTTTCTGAAGGTTTTGATTTTGTTTGAATTTCTCCTCTTTTTCCTCTGTAGCCTGGGTTTTCCCTCTGTAAAAATCTTCAAGAGGGAATGTCTTCTTCCTGTTTTTCTTGGAGGCTGTCTGTTGGTCCTGGGAAGAATGAGCCACCTCTATCGTAGTTTTTCCTTCCCTGTTTAGTCAGAAATCTGAGTGAGATGGGAAGTTTCTCTATTTATGGAGTTAAGGAGCAAGGCCATTGCCTGAGGCAACCTCTCAACTCTCTGTAGTCTCTGCTGCTTGCTAGAGCACCCGCAATCCATGCTCTCCAGTGTGCAGAGATTTCCTGTGTAACTGCTCTCAGGGGTAGATCCCGGCAGTCCTAATCATCTCCCAAGGACCTAGAGGTGCCCCTTGCTCACTCTAGAGGTGTGTTTCACTCACTCGCTGTTTCTGATGCGCACTGGCTCTGACTCTGGCTCCTTAGGTGAGGTGGTGGAGGGTAGATTGGCTCACGTTTGGGTGAGAGCTTTTTCCTCTTCTTATAGTGTGGAAATGCTCAAACCCCATGTGCCTTCAATTCTGCACCCTACTGTAGAGTACCTCCATTCTTCTGAAGATGTTTTTTATGTTCTTTTGAGGTAGTCTATTTTGTTGGGTGCTGGGGAGAGGAAGCGACTCACCTCTAGACTGCTGCCATGTTTACCCAAAAGCCTAACAGATGTTTCTAAGGGAACAAATCAAAGCTATTTTGGGGCTATGAACATGCTTCAAATAACTATTAATCTGCAAAATGAAAATTAAAGTACTGTCTATTTTATGCACATTAGATTGGTAAAGAAGACAAAAAAGGAAAATGACAAGTATTGGACAGGCACTAGAAAAAGAGATTTATTGACTTTGCTAGTGGATCTCTCAATGCATATAACCATTATATAAATCAAGTTGAAATCATACACCCAAAACAATTATAGTTTATGTGCTTTGACCAAGCAATATTGCTATTAGGTCTCTATGCAAAAGAGATTAAAAAGAAAGGAAAAAGTTCTATAAATACAAAAATATTAATAACAGTTCTTTATGATAGAAAAAACAGAAAGCCCACAAAAGAGGGATGCCTAAACAAATATTGATATAAGAAAGTGATGGAATACTATGATACTATATGAAATAGATTATTTCAGAGAGTTATAGAATGACTTGCATGAACTAATGCAGAGTGAAGTGGGTAGAAGCAAAAGAACAATTTGAACTATACCATCAAAATTATAAGACTAAGCAATTTTGCAAAAATTTAGCAATTGATGAAGAATGAAATGAGAAGTCAACAATTTTTATAATGACATCATTGTAAAGACAAACAACTGGAAACTGTATGAATTATATAATCAGTAAAGTGAATATCCAATTGAAAGAAAAAACTACCTCCAAAAGGAGATAGTTTAATGGAAAGGACCTACAGAGATTAGAAATGAAAAAAACAAACAAACAAACAAACACAAATAGAAACCTCCCAGGGCCAGTGAAGCACAACCCTTACAATGATAAAAAACAAACAAACAAACAAACAAACAAGTTTATTGAGGGTAGGGAAATGATGAAGTCCTAAATCTATACAGCTATAGCTCTTCCAACCAATCTATGCTACCCCTTGTGGGGTTTACTCTTCTGGTCTTCTCAAGCCCATCTTATTCACTTCCTGATCTTATCTAGATGCCCAAAGCTATCTGAGTCCCTATATACTACTAATTCTTTTTAAAAGGCTGAGGATGCAGGACTTACAGATGTACTAAGTCCTTACCCAAAGCCTGGGGTTGACTTCCTAGGTAAATCCAAAGTCCCAGGCAACAAAACCCTGTGTTTACCTTAACCAAATTGTATGTGACAGGTTGATCTCCATACTTCAGGGAAAGGCAGGTCTCCTCCAAGGCAGGTCTAGAACCTAGGAATTCCTAATATTTCCAGAAGATTAGTCTTTTCCCATGGGATGCCTGGTATCCTCCTTGCCAGCTCAGAGGAAAGCCAGATCAGGAGAGGCTGTTAAACCAGTAAACTCCCAATATCTTCCTCTCCTTCTAGAATCTTCTCCAGGGTTTGTGTCTAAATTCTCTCCCTTTCCTTCTTAAAGACAATCTTTACTTTTTCCCTATCCCTTATCCCTTATCCTTACTCAATGATTCCAAAGGACTGGTGATGAAACATTCCATTCACCTGACAGAGTTGTGATGGATTATGGGTACAGAATGAGACATGTGTTTTTGAACACAGCACATCAAGAATTTATTTTGCTTGACTATGCATATTTGTTACAGGAAGTTATTTTTCTTTTCACTTTTATAATGGAGTGCATTATGAAAAGGATTGTAAATCCATTTTGTTCATTAAAAATACTTTAAAACAGAGAAATGGGGAAGAGCTACAAGTGTGTATTATTGAATTCACTTCCGGTAAAGTCATTACATTATTAGTTTTGTTGAATTGTTTTACTTTGTTACACGTCTTCTCATGGAACAGGAGATTAATCTGGAAATGTTTGTGATATTAATAAAGAAAAACATGTCAAAACTTTTTTTTTATAAAAGATGGGTTTTTAGTCTACTAATAGAGAGTAAATGAAAGATATTCTTGGTATAGAGAAAGTCATGGGCTAAGGAAAATTTAAGGAAAACTGAGGATATTCAGAGGAGTGGATGCAGTGGTCTGGAGGATGAGATATGTGAAAAAGAAGGAGTGTGACAGGGAGTTTTCAAAAATATTTGGGAGATAGTTTGTGGAAGACCTTGAGTTGTGAATTTATTTGGTAAACAGTGGTAAGTCATTGAAGTTTTTAGTTAGGAAATTAGATAATCCTATCAACTAACATAAGTCAAAACTACTAGAGGAGGCAATGAAGGACAGGAAAACTTCAATGTGGAGAGGAAAGAGCATAGAATATTCTTTGAAATGGACTATTGGGATCTAGGATAGGAGACTAGACAGCACAAAAATAACATGACTGTACTTGGGAGAGAAGGATATTAAAAGGGAGAAGAAAAAAAACTTATTAATGTTACAATGGCCAAAAAGCTAAATTTGATTATTTCACAACTTTGCTGATGGTCCTGCTCTTTGAATTGAGGTTCTTTCCTATAATCTGTATACTTTGCTTCTGCACCTGAGAAAACTTCAATTGTCATTGATAGTTCTGATAGTCACTTCAGCAGCTATTCAGTGGTGAGCATCCTATAAGAGGGAAGATGGCCTATTGATTAGCATCTTTATATTCAGTTGCTAGGCTGGCGATATGCAGGGTCCAAGGTAACAGCTCTTACTGCTTCACTTAACTCAGAGACCAACTGATGTTCCATAATGTACTGTACCATGAAGGACCCCCAACTAAGCACCTGTTGGAAATGGAGTCCATTGCAAAATTAGATAGGGCTCACAGCATAATGGATGCTAATGGATTCTGGGGAGAGTCTGAATACTAGAGCTGATAAAGAAAACAAACAAGATCATGATGGACTTGTATTCTGGAACAATCATAGGAAGGGGGGAAAAGTAATTCCATGTACTGGTTATTGTCTTTGAATTTTAACTTCTAAAATTGCAGACATCCTAGTGAGCAGCTGCAAATCAACATTTTCTTCCTTTTTCTTCAATAAAGGAACTCAGATGTATTTCTAAAATCTGCACACTAAGTGACCAGCTTCAATAATGGGAACAGGCATGAAAAATTACAATTCCCCAAAATTTTCCTCCCTAAAGGAAAAGAGACAGAGACAGAGCCAGAGAAGTACTCATACTCTGAAATATATTTGTCCTCAAATGTTTTATGTTATACTATGATGTTTTTGTAATGTGTTTTGTAATGAAATGCAATGTAAAATACAAAAAAAAATGAATAAAAATTGCAAGTCATGGCTAACACACCTGTTTTTGTGTCTGGAATGGGAATGGGGCATAAAGTTGATTCCAGTATTAAAAGACTAAAAAAGGAAATGGAGTTACAAAAGCCCTAGGTGACCTCAAGCAGGGAGGGGAACAGAGAAATTCATTTAAGATGACATGAGATCTAAGATTATTCTGGAACTCTGCTAAGAGCAATATTTAAACAAGATCCAGAATGCAGAATTGACAAATGTTTAAGGGAAGTCCTAGGGCAGGAAAGAAACTGGAGAGAGACCTGAAACAATGGATACTATAATGTAAGCTTGTTCAAGGTAGCCAGAGTCCTCAAGAGAAGTTATTAATGAAGGGTGAAACGAGTAGCTAGGGAGTATCAGGGTAGGGCAGGCTCTTCATTCTTACCAGATAGTTTGATGTAGTTACATGTAGGGGCTGAGGGGAGATTAGCAGTCATTTACTAACCCAGAACTTCCTTTACTCAGGAGGGATTGCATTGAACAAGACATGACATGAGAAAGGACAGTTTTTGCAGCTGAACATAAATTGAATTTAAACAGGATTGGGTGATTCATTGGATAAGATGTAGCAACACGTTACAAGGCAACATGGCATGATGAGTTTTCAGCAACATAATTCAGCATGACAGCTGAAATGTCAAGAGAGGAGTCAGGCACCATGGTCAGCTTTGTATTACTTCAGATGTCTGCTGTCCAGGAGGGCATTGGGTGAGGAACTAATGTTAGGACCATAAAGAGGGAAAGGAGTTCAAATAACAATTCTGACATGTAGATGTTTTCTTTCCAGAATAATGAAAAATGCCAGCATTATGCTTGTCTATTTGGATAGATTCTCTCTACTTAGTAAATATATATATATATATATATATATATATATATATATATAACCTTAATAATATTGAATATGTTTAATCTAAAGGCTTTTGTATACAACTGGAGCTCATTGATTTTTGTCTCAGCATCATCATCATTTAGGCAGAGTAGATGTCCATCTTGAATGGGAAGAAGCTCAGGATGTAAGTCCTTAGTTGCAACATACTTTATTGGAGGCTCAGCTGAAATTTGCTCATGTTTTTTTTTTTTTTTTTTTACAATTTGGAAGAATCCCTTTTCCTAGAGATCTGTTTACTAAACAACATTGTTCTTCAAAAATAATGTTTAACAAAGCAAAACCCAAAAAGAGAAATAATAAGTATTCACATTCATAAAATGTTTTTTCATTACAAAAGCACTCTCTGTTGTCTCATTTGAACCTCACAAGAGTTTTTTTGAGGTTGGTAGTATAAATATAATTATCGATTTTTTTAATTTAAAATTTCCTTCTTCTTCCTTCCTTCCTTCCTTCCTTCCTTCCTTCCTTCCTTCCTTTCTTTCTTTCTTTCTTTCTTTCTTTCTTTCTTTCTTTCTTTCTTTCTTTCTTTCTTTCTTTCTTCTTTCTTTCTTTCTTTCTTTCTTTCTTTCTTTCTTTCTTTCTTTCTTTCTTCTTTCTTCCTTTCTTCCCTTTCCTTCCTTCCTTCCTTCCTTCCTTCTTCCTTCCTTCCCTTCCTTCTCCTTTCCTTCCTTCTTCCTTCTCTTTCTTTCTTTCTTTCTTTCTTTCTTTCTTTCTTTCTTTCTTTCTTTCTTTCTTTCTTTCTTTCTTTCTTTCTTTCTTTCTTTCTTTCTTCCTTCCTTC